>NW_025421457.1:0-41512 GCF_011764305.1 Mustela putorius furo
CTCAGGTCATGATCCGGAGTCCGGGATCAAGTCCCATATTGGGCTCCCAGGTTCCACAGGGATCCTGCTTCTCCCTCTACCTCTTGCTCATCGCTCTCTTGTGTGTTTTCCCTCCTTTCCAAACAATAAATAAAATAAAATATTTGAAAAAATAATTTAGGCTAACCAATGTAGAAGAACAATCATTCAAATGAGAAATTTGCAAAATGACAAACAAGGTGATTAAGGTAGAGATAGAAATATTGCCAAAGGAGAATCTCAAAGATTGGCTTACCCTTGTTTAAGATTTCAAATCTCCCTTTGCTATTTTGGTAATAGCATAAATTTCTGAATAATCATTTCACTTGTATCATGTCGAATTGCTCGTCTAATTTTTAATTAACCATGACAAGGTAAATGTCGGTCATAATTGTAAAAATTATATCAGCAGGGATGTTGAGTGAGGTATTTCTGTACCGTGTTTGGTTGTTTATTATTAAGTGAACTTTAAGTGTATGTTCAAACAATTGAAGGTTCAAAATACCCTTCCATACAATTTTTCAAGAAAGACTACGATCAAAGAGCTAATAGCAATGCCTCTCATGTTTACTTAGCAGAATATTGAAATAAGCACAATATTCCCATGTCCAGACAAAAACAAAAACAAGCCCCCCCCCTTGGTGGTTATTCTAGCACGTAGCAAGATGTCGGTGGTTGTAATTCCCTATTCTTTTCAAATCATCATGATTAAGCAAGATAATAACAACCTCATATTAATAATGTTGCGTGTACAGTGTCTCCATAGCATTTCAAGGCAGTAGAAATAAAAAAAAAAAAAAAAAGGAATGAACTATTCATGATTCTTTTCCTCTGAAATCGGTTAATTAGAAGCAAACCCTGTTGATTAATGTTTGTGTAGTAAACATCATATTACACATCACCACACTAATAGGTTAGGATTTAACCTACAGTTTTTATATGACATATCAAGGACGACATTAATGTTATTTTCAGGGAACTGGTTAGAAACCATACTTCTCAGTATCTATTTCTGTCGTATGGACTTCACTCTTAGTACACTGGCTGTTTTGCAACTATGTTTATAAGGAAGGATGAAATCCACTGTATCTATGTCAGTAATTATACAATCCCTATATTTTTGTGGTTATTGTTTTTGTTTTTCAACAGTTTTTTGTTGCTAACAAGAGAAAGAGAGGAAAGAATCCACGAGCCAGGAGAGCGGCAGAGTGTGAAGGCGAAAAAGACTCCCCACTGAATCAGAGATCCAGGGTGGGGATTCACTCCAGGAACCTGGGATCAGACCCTTAGTCTAAAAGGTAGACACTTAAATAACTGATCCACCTCAGTCAACCCAATAAATCCGATCTTGTTGTAAAATGATTTACTCTCTTCTATTCATCAGATTTAAACCAACTGCTGTTCTTTTTTAAAATTAATGTACCTTGGGTTACTTTAATTCTCTTCTGCCTTCAGTCATCATTGTATTTCCACCTAATACCTCCGTAGTGTGATATTCTGGAAAATGCTTCCTGCCTCACCGTTTGATACAAATCACATTTGTGACTCAATGTTTACAACAACCATTGTTGTTTACCTCTGACATTAGGAGATTCTTCTCGTTCCTCTCAAGAATACCAGACTGGTTTATGGAGTTCTTCGAAACTATAGGTTCCGCATTATTGTAGAGTTTACACTTTACAACGTTCAAAAGTTTGTAAGCTGAGAAAAATGATATTGAAAAGGAGGAATTGACATCAACATACTAAAAGACCATAGGATTTTTCCATTCCCTTGGGAGAATGCTAAAATTGCGATACTAATCAAGTTATGCAGGTATTCCCATTTGTTTTTCCTATTTTAGAATTGAAATATAAGATTGATTCAATAAGGACAAACCCTACAGGCATTAATAATTGTTTATATTAACAAATGGCTTGATTAAACACCGGGTAAAGATATAGCTTTTTTTAACGAAAGTAAGTTAACATAGTGTGCTTAAATTAGTTTTAGAGGTCTTAGTCGAGTCATCTTCAATAAGTTGGCATATAACCGCCCGTGCTCAGGGGCATCTCATTGCGCTCCTTGCCCAGTTACGCTTCCCTCTTAAATCCCCTTCAGCAATCCTCAGTTTGCCTTTCCTATGATTAAGATTCCTCATTTGGTTTTGTCTCCTCTACAGATTTCATATAATTTGCTTTTTACCTCCTTCCCCGCTGTGATCCGTTTTGTTTGTTTGGTTTTCTTAGTCAACATATGAGTGAAATAATATAATTGATTTATCTGATATTGATTTCTTTCACTAAAAACCTAAACCTCCATTTCCATCAATATTGTTGGCCAATGGGTAATATGTTTATTTTTTGCTGGCAAAGTAGTAATCCATTGTATTATTACACCCACATGTTCTTTATCCATTGCATATGTTGATGAGACATCTGGGGCTCCTTTCTATAGTTTTTGGCTATAGTTAGCCATTGCTGGTATAAACATTAGGTGCATGTGCCTGGGATATCACACATTTTGTATCTTTGTGATAAATACATAGTAGTGAAATTTCTGGGTCAATCATATAGCTCTGTTTTCAATTTTTGAGGAACCTCCATAATTGCCAGAGTGGCTGCAACCAACTTGCCTTCTCACCAGCATGTAAAAGGGTTCCCCATTTTTTTTTGGCAATCCTTGCCAACACCTGTCATTTCCTGATTTGTTAATTTTAGACTATTTTGACTGGTGTGAGTTGATATCTCATTGTGCCTTTGATTTGTATTTCCCTGATGCCAAATGATGTTGAGCACCTTTTCATGTGTCTGTTGGCGATTTAGATATCTTCTTTAGCAAAATGAACTGTTTCATGTCTTCTGCCCATTTCTTGAACTGGATTATGTGTTTTTTTGGGTGTTGATTTGATATGTTTTTTATAGGATTTTGGGATACTAGGATTTTATCTGACAAGACATTTGCAAAATATCTTCTCCCATTCTGTAGGTTGTCTTTTTGCTTTTTGTCTACTGTTTCCTTTGCTGTGTAAAAAGCTTTCTAGCTGCATGAATGCTCCATCGTTCATTTTTGCGCTTATTCCCTTGCCTCTGGAGACATGTCTAGCAAGAAGTTGCTGTGGCTGAGGTCAAATCAACTTACTGCCTGTTTCTTCTACTCTAAGACTCTTTTGTTTGGATTCCCTGTCTTACATTTAGGTCTTCAATCATTTTGAGTTTATCTTTGTTTATGGTATAAGAAAATGGTCTCAGTTTCTACTTGTGCTGTCCAATTTTCCCAACACCATTTTTAAAGAGGACTGTCTGTTTTTTCCATTGGGGTATTCTCTTCCGCTTGCTTTGTCAAAGATCAATTGACAGTAGGAGTTTGAGGGGTCCATTTCTTGATTCTGTTTTGTGTTCCATTGATCTATGTCTGTTTTTTGGTGCAAGTATCATACTATCTTGATGATTACAGCTTTGTAATAGAGCTTGAAAGTCTGAATTGTGATGCCATCAGCTTTGATTTTCTTTACAATAGTTCCCTTGGCTATTCAGCAGTGGTCTTTTTCTGTTTCCATACAAATTTTAGGATGATTTGTTCCAACTCTGCTAAAAATATTGTATTGTATTTTAATATGGGTTGCATTGAATGTGTAGACTTGCTCTGGATCACATAGACATTTTAATAATATTTGGTTCTTCCAATCCCATAAGTATGTGAATGTTTTTCCATTTCTAACACTCTAGGAAGGTGTTATATGCAGCTAATGAAATCATTAAATACTACATCACAAAGTTTAAAGATGTATTACATGCAGGCTACTGAATACAATAAAGAAAGAGTCTCAAATGGAGAAATAAATATAATATAATAGATTAAATGTGGAAAATAATTATAAAAATAAAATATTGGGAGGAGAGAGTAAGGATAGGTGAGTTTAGTATCAATGAAGTTTCTAGACAACACTAGTTTTTGTTTTTTCTTTTTCTTTTTTTTTTTTGTGTTTGTTTGTTTTTAAAGATTTCCAAGGCCCTTTTATTATGCATTTTAGGAAATTGGGCCCCAGAAATCAACTTAGGTACACAAGGACTCTATCATTACTAGAGAATGAACATCTTCCAGGAGCAATGGTTTAACATGTGCTTTTAAGTGTTCCAATGTGATGTATTAAATCTGAACACTAGTAACCCAATGACATTGGGTGGTATAGAAAACTACCAGATGGAAGGCAGGTCAGGAGTTTTTGCTTGCTTGTTTTCTTTTTAGGTATAATTGGTATACAACATTACTGTTGACCCATGAACAATGTGGGGTTTAGGAAATGTTGACACCCTACTCAGCTGAAAAATCTATATATGTGTAAAATCCATATATAACTTTTGACTCCCCAAGCCAAACTAATAACATAGACAAGATTATGTCTATATATAGATAAAAATTTGTGGACAGCTGGAGTTACAAATTTGAACATTTTTTTGTTGCAATACATATAAAATTTTGTAGGTGATAGTGATCTCACTGAATTTAGATTATGAAAAAAAGTCATTGTAATATTCATTTATGTGAGCAGATTATTATGAATTGTAATTTTTTGTTTTGCTTTTTTACTAAGTGTGATGGTTGGTTGAATTGTATTATCTATTTGGAGATTATTAGTAGCCATGTTTCTTTTTAGAATTTAATAATGAACCAGAGGTTTTAGGGTATATAAGAATTCTAAACAAGTATTTTAAGTTATGTGTGTCTGAAAGCTTATGAAATTCCCTCTCAGAAGTGGATCTACAGAATTCAGTATATTCTAAAAAAACTTTCTGATTAATTAATTAATTAATTAAATATTAATACCTAATTTAAAGAGTTACAGTCCAAAGTTGGCATCTAAACTTTGAAAAATTATAAGGGGATATTGTTATCTTAAAATTACTTATAACGAAATTTTTAAAAAATTTAAAAAGGAAGTAAAATACTCAAAAAACTAAAAGATATCAAGCAAAATTAGAGTCATAAGATATATCAATGTAAATTTCAGGCTTCTGAAAAAAAAATAGAATGACTGTTGGAAAGCGTAAAAGCTACCAATAGAGACATTTGAAAAAAAATAAGTATATATAAAAACACAGAGCGTAAATAACAAAAGTGTTCCAGTTTGTTGGATAAAATTTGACAAAATAGAGACAACCAAGGGGAAATTCAACATATCTTTTAAAAGCTGATACTTCAAGCAAAAATTTTCATTACAAATATTATAGTTAATACAAATGAGAAATATGGAAAATAATGGGAGTTTAATTTTTTTTAATTTCTTTTCAGTGTCCCAGAATTCATTGTTTAATTATGCCCCACACCTAGTACTCCATGGAATATGTGCCCTCCATTATACCCCAACATCAGGTTCATCCAAGGGAGTCTAATTTAGCACACTTCTTTCAAGAGCATTCTGCAATACATAGGAATGGAAAGTTCATATGCTATAAAGTCAGATGTTTGTATTCTGAATGAGTTTTTGTGTCTGTAATTTATTTATTTAGAAATTTATTTATTTATTTATGTTATTTAGTTTATCAGAGGATAAAGAGAGAGAGAGAGAACAAGCAAGGGAAGTGGCAACCAGAGGGAGAAGCAGGGCTTCCTGCAGAACAAGGAACCCCAGGCAGGACTCAATCCCAGGACCCTGATATCATGACATGAGCCTAAGGCAGACACTTAATGACTGAGCCACCCAGGTGCTTAGGACTTATAATTTCTATGAGTGTGCACTTAGAAGGTATAGACAATGGGAATTTAAGATTTAGATGAAAATACCTGAATAAAATGTTTAGAAGTTGTTTTTAATGCATATTTTGGGGGGTACATATAAAACTAAAACCAGGCTTGCTGTAATGCAATCAAAAGCATTATGTATTTGTTTAGAGTAAATAATGTTTAAGCCTTTATTTTTTGAATTCTTTTAAATTTTTTCATTAACATATAATGTATTATTAGCCCCAGGGGTTCAGGTCTGTGAATTGCCAGGTTTACACACTTCAAAACACAAGCCATAGCACATACTCTCCTCAATGTCCATAACCTAACCACCCTCTCCCTACCCCCTCCCCTCTGCAACCCTCAGTTTGTTTCATGAGATTAAGAGTCTCTTATGGTGAGATTGGGGGACAAGATGGGGAAGTAGGAGGAGGCGCCATTTCAACCTGTACCCTAAAGTGAGCTGATTACCTACCAAAGAACTCCAATCACCCACGAAATAAGCCTGAGATCAGAATTATACACATCTGGATCTCTACGGGGCAGAAGACACCAGTGAGCAGGTAAAATGGAGTGGGAACATTAAACTGATATTGGAAGATAAACAAAAGGGGGAGGGAGCCACCAGAGGTGATTGATTGGAAAGTGATACCCAGTATGAGAGTGCCCTGTGTCCTGGGGACCAGCATTAACTTGGAGATTGGTTGAAAAACACTCAAGAGAGCAAAGGATCATGGGGGGTGGAATTTATGGGAATTGGGGTGGCTAGGGACAAAGGCTTAAGTCCCGGGACCCACAACAGCCTCCCCTGGCACTGAGCCAAAGAGAGTGCGGTAGAGAAACCAGACCTTGGTTCCTGAGCCACCAGCGCACCCAAGAACACGTGAGGTCCAGCTCCTGTGAGGGGCTGGGAGCCTCGCCAGATGGCAGAATGCCGAGCCATGCTAACAGAGCCTGAGACTCACCTGAGAGAGGTGTGTACAAGCCCTGAGCTCTTAGACCTGGAAAGACCAGGCACTCCCAGCCCAGGCCAGTGGGAAAATCTCAGTGTGCGATCACTGCTTGGAACCTCTCTGGCAGTCTAGGGCTGCCCAGACAGCTGCTGCTGCTGTGGTTTTGGGTACAAGCAAAAAAAAGATCCTGAGTCCCCAGGGACCGCGACTCGTAACCTGTTCTGCCAGCGGCCAAGGGGGAATTTATTTGGGCTCTGTAGCCAGACTGAGGCTTCTCTCTGAGAGGGAGGTCAGGGTGCAGTTTGCTTTCCTCTAAACCTACAAAAACCATCAAAAGCGGTCAAGGTGAGAGAAAAAAAAAAAGTAAACAAACATAAAAACCGCCAGAGAATAAAAGCCTGAAAAAAACCAGTTTCCTCAGAGCCCACCCCCTTGAGAGGGGCGGGAGGACTTAACTCAGGGAACATCATTGACTGAAAACCCATGTGGAAGGCCCCTCCCCCAGAAAACCAACCAGGAAACTAAAAAAAAAAAAAAAAAAAAAAAAAAAAAAAAAAGACTACAAGAGAACAACCACCAGTACTTCATAGTACGACTTTTATTTTAACTTGTTGCCACTATTCTGGTTCACTTATTTTTTTATATATAAATAATTTTTTAACCTATTTGCCATCAAAGTGAGATTTCCAGTACATCAAATTCCATAATAATCTTCTAACCTGAACTTGTTGATACATACATTTCTGTTTTTCTTTTGCATTTATATTTTTTAATTTTTTTTAATTTTAGTTCAGTTTAGTCTAGTTTATTCCTAGTTTATTTCTAATATTCATATAGAGTTAAACTTCAACAAAATCCCCTTTCCCCAATCAATGCTACCCCTATAAGTAAACCAAATTTTAATCCCCCTATATCTTAGGAAAGTTGATTCCGTTAACAAAGATATCAAGATACATCCAGGAAGAATCAAAACAACCTACCTTGCCCACACTGAGAATTTATTACCACTCTCTCATCTTTTTCTTCCACCAGTGTTTCTGTGTTTTTGTGTTTGTCCTGATAGTATATAAATCTTATAATAGGGGTTCTTTTGACGAGGTTCTTCCTTTATTTGCTTATATATATACATTTTTTTCTCTTGTCATATATTTTTATCAGTCTTTTTGTTTCTTTATTTCTGTTTGTGTACTTCAGAAATCTTACCTTGGAGTCCATTTGGGCTGAACCTTCTCTTTTATCTTCCCTTTTTTTTCCTATCTCTCTTTCTCTCTCTCTCTCTTTTTTCTTTTTCTTTTCTTTTTTTCTCTCATTTGGGTGGGGAATCCTGATTGCTCAGAAGCATTCCAGGGTGCACCTTGACTGCACCACAGTCGATACATCCAGCCACATCCATTCAGTCATCTCTCACCAAAATGACTAGGAGGAGGAATGCCCAACAGAAGAAATGCAGAGGATGGGCCTTCTGCAAAAGCACTAATGGCTATCAACATAGAAAATATATCGGAAAGAGAATTCAGGCTAACAATTATCCAAGCAATAGCTAGGTTGGAAAAAGCCATGGATGACCAAACAGGATTGTTTGGGTTGAAATGAAAGCGACCAGAGATGATGTTCACAATGTTGGGGCAGAGCTGAAAGCTACCCGAGATGAGGTTCACAATGTTCTCAATGAGTTCCAATCTAATCTAAATTCTCTCAAAGCTAGGGTAACTGAGACAGAAGATAGACTTAGTGATCTGGAGGACAAACAGATAGAGAGAGAAAGGATCAGGAGGAGGAAGCCTGGAACACACAGCTTAGAAGCCACGAAAAACAGAATCAGGGAAATAAATGATGCCATGAAAACATTCCAATAACAGAATTATTGGAATCCCTAAAGGGGAGGAGAAATAAGGAACTCTAGAAGATATAGTGAAACAAGTTCTTCGTGAAAATTTTTCCAATCTTGTGAATGGAACCAGCGTTCATGGACTAGAGGCTGAACGGTCTCCACCCAAGATTATAGATTCCAAAAAATCATCAAGGAACCTGATAGTCAAATTGAGGAATCATAATTGTAGATATAATCTCTTGAGAGCCACTAGAAAAAAGAGCTCCTTACTTACAGAGGAAAGCCCATCAAAATAACGTCAGACCTGTCCACAGAGACCTGGCAAGCCAGAAAGGGCTGGCAAGATATATTCAGGGCACTAAATGCAGCCAAGAATACTTTATCCAGCAAGACTGACATTCAAAATGGATGGAGAGATAAAGCGTTTCCAATACCGGCAAGGCTTAAAAGACTATGCAACCACCAAGCCGACACTGCAGGAAAAATTAAGGGGGGTTCTATAAAAGAGGAAAAATACTAAGAATAGAATTGAACAGAAATATACAGACAATCTACAGAATGAAAGACTTCAAAGATAACACAATGTCAATAAAAATGTATCTATCAATAATCATTCTCAATGTGAATGGCCTAAATGCGCCCATAAAACAGCACAGGGTTACAGATTGGATAAAATGACAGGACCCATCCATATATTGTCTACAAGAGATCCATTTTGAACCTAAAGATACACCCAGATTGAAAGTGAAGGGACGGAGAAGCATCTTTCATGCCAATGGACCTCAAAGAAGGCCAGGTAGGAATTCACATATCAGACAAATAAATTTTAAACTAAAGACTGTAGTCAGAGATACAGGAGGACACTACATAATTCTTAAAGGGACTATCCACCAAGATGATCTAACAATTGTAAATATCTATGCTGCCAATATGGGAGCAGCTAATTACATAAGAAAACTGTTAATCAAGATAAAGAGCCATATTGATATGAATACATTAATAGTAGGAGATCTTAACACATCTCTCTCAGAAATAGACAGATCATCGAAGCAGAAAATCAATAAAGAAGCAAGAGCATTGAATGACACATTGGACCAGATGGACCTCAGAGATATATACAGAACATTCCACCCTAAAACAACAGAATACTCATTCTTTTCAAATGCACATGAAACCTTCTCAAGAATAGACCACATGCTGGGTCACAAATCATGACTCAACCTATACCAAAAGAATGAGATTATTCCCTGCATATTCTCAGATCACAATTCTTTGAAACTGGAGCTCAATTACAAGGAAAAGTTCCGAAGGAACTCAAACACCTGGAAGCTAAAGACCACCTTGCTTAAGAATGATTGGATCAGGGGAGCCTGGGTGGCTCAGTGGGTTAAGCCGCTGCCTTCGGCTCGGGTCATGATCTCAGGGTCCTGGGATCGAGCCCCGCATCAGGCTCCCTGCTCAGCGGGGAGCCTGCTTCCCTCTCTCTCTCTCTGCCTGCCTCTCTGCCTACTTGTGATCTCTGTCTGTCAAATAAACAAATAAAATCTTTAAAAAAAAAAAAAGAATGCTTGGATCAACCAGGAGATCAAAGAAGAACTGAAACAATTCATGGAAACCAATGAAAATGAAGACACTTCGGTCCAAAACCTATGGGATACAGCAAAGGTGGTCCTAAGGGGGAAATACATAGTCATCCAAGCCTCCCTCAAAAAAATTGAAAAATCCAGGACACACCAGTTATCTCTACACCTTAAAGAACTGGAGGATTAACAACAAATCAAACCAACTCCACACATAAAAGGGAAATCATCAAGATTAGAGCTGAGATCAATGAGGTAGAAACCAGAGATACAGTATAACATAGCTCTGAAATTAGAAGCTGACGTTTTTAAAGAATCAATAAGATTGATAAATCATTGGTCACACTAATCCAAAAGAAAACAGAGAAAGCCCAAATTAATAAAATTATGAATGAAAAGGGAAAGATCACAACTAACACCAAGGAAGTAGAAACATATCATCAGAAGTTACTATCAACAATAAGCTAAACAACCTAGATGAAATGGATGCATTCTTGGAAAACTATAGACTCCCAAAATTGAACCAGGAAGAAACTGACAACATGAATGGACCAATACCTAGTAACGAGATTGAAGCAGTGGTCAAAAACCTCCCAAAAAACTAGAGCCAAGGACCTGATGGATTCCCTGGGGAATTCTACCAAACTTTCAAAGAAGAAATAACACCTATTCTCCTGAAGCTGTTTCAAAAAATTGAAGCAGAAGAAAAACTTCCACACTCTTTCAATGAAGCCAGAATTATGCTGATCCCCAAGCCGAGCAAAGACCTTACCAAAAAGGAGAATTTCAGACCAATATCACTGATGAATATGAATGCTAAGATTCTCAACAAGATCCTAGCAAACAGCAAACCAACAGCACATTAAAAAAGATTATCCACCATGACCAGGTGGGATTCATCCCTGGGCTACAAGAATGGTTCAACATTCGCAAATCAATCAATGTGATAGAACAAATCAATAAGAGAAGAGTGAAGAACCACATGGTCTTCTCAATTGATGCAGAAAGAGCATTTGACAAAATCCAGCATCCATTCCTGATTAAAACGCTTAAAAGTATAGGGATAGAGGGAACATTCCTGAACTTCATCAAATCTATCTATGAAAGACACACAGCAAATATCATCCTCAATGGGAAAAAGCTTGCATCCTTCCTGTTGAGATCAGGAACACGACAAGGATGCCCACTCTCACCACTCTTGTTCAACATAGTATTAGAAGTTTTAGCAACAGGAATCAGACAACAAAGAGAAATAAAAGGTATCCAAATTGGCAATGAAGGAGTCAAACTCTCTCTCTTCGCAGATGAAGTGATTCTTTATATGGAAAACCCAAAGACTCCACCCCCAAACTTCTAGAACTCATACAACAATTCAGCAATGTGGCAGGATACACAGTCAATGTACAGAAATCAGTGGCTTTCTTATACACTAACAATGAAAATACAGAAAGGGAAATTAGAGAATTTATTCCATTTACTATAGCACCAAGAACCATAAGATACCTGGGAATAAACCTAACCAAAGAGGTAAAGGATCTTTACTCGAGGAACTACAGAACACTCATGAAAGAAATTGAAGAAGACACAAAAAGATGGAAGACCATTCCATGTTCTTGGATTGGAAGAATAAACATTGTTAAAATGTCTATACTGCCTAGAGCAATCTATACTTTTAATGCCATTCCGATCAAAATTCTACCCGTATTTTTCAAAGAGCTGGAGTAAATAATCCAAAAATTTGTATGAAATCAGAAGAGACCCTAAATCACCAAGAAAATGTTGAAAAACAAAAAATAAAACTAGGGGCATCACATTACCTGATTTCAAGCTTTACCACAAAGCTGTGATCACCAAGACAGCATGGTACTGGCATAAAAACAGACACATAGACCAGTGGAACAGAGTAGAGAGCCCAGATATGGACCATCAACTCTATGGTCAATTAATCTTCGACAAAATAGGAAAAAATATACAGTGGAAAAAAGACAGTCTCTTCAATAAATGGTGCTGGGAAAACTGGGCAGCTATATGTAGAAGAATGAAACTTGACCATTCTCTTACACCGGACACAAAGATAAACTCGAAATGGGTAAAAGACCTCAACGTGAGACAGGAATCCATCAGAATCCTAGAGGAGAATATAATCAGTAACTTCTTCGATATCAGCCACAGCAACTTCTTTCAAGATATGTCTCCAAAGGCAAAGGAAACAAAAGCAAAAATAAACTTTTGGGACTTCATCAAAATCAAAAGCTTCTGCACAGCAAAGGAAACAGTCAACAAAACAAAGAGGCAACCCACGGAATAGGAGAAGATATTTGCAAATGATAGTACAGACAAAAGGTTGATATCCAGGATCTATAAAGAACTCCTCAAACTCAACACACACAAAATAGACAATCATATAAAAATATAGGCAGAAGAAATAAACAGATACTTCTCCAGTGAAGACATACAGGTGGCTATCAGACACATGAAAAAATGTTCATCATCACTATCCATCAGGGAGATTCAAATGAAAACCACATTGAGATACCACCTTACACCAGTTAGAATGGCCAAAATTAACAAGACAGGAAACAACATGTGTTGGAGGGGATGTGGAGAAAGGGGAACCCTCTTACACTGTTGCTGGGAATACAAGTTGGTGGAGCCACTTTAGAGAACAGTGTGGATATTCCTCAAGAAATTAAAAATAGAACTCCCCTATGACCGTGCAATTGCACTCCTTTGTATTTACCCAAAGATACGGATGTAGTGAAAAGAAGAGCCATCTGTATCCTAATGTTTAGAGTGGCAATGGCCATGGTTGCCAAACTGTGGAAAGAACCAAGATGCTCTTCAATGGATTAATGGATAAGGAAGATGTGGTCCATATACACTATGGAGTATTATGCCTCCATCAGAAAGGATGAATACCCAACTTCTGTAGCAACATGGATGGGACTGGAAGAGGTTATGCTGAATGAAATAAGTCAAGCAGAGAGAGTCAATTATCATATGGTTTCACTTATTTGTGGAACATAACAAATAGCATGGAGGATAAGGGGAGTTAGGAGAAGGGAGTTGAGGGAAATTGGAAGGGGAGGTGAACCATGAGAGACTATGGACTCTGAAAAACAATCTGAGGTGTCTGAAGGGGTGAGGGGTGGGAGGTTGGGGGGAACCAGGTGGTGGGTTTTGGAGAGGGCACGTATTGCATGGAGCACTGGGTGTGGTACAAAAACAATGAATACTGTTACGCTGAAAATAAATTTAAAAAAATTTTTAAAAAAGAGTGTCTTATGGTTTCTCTCACTCCTTATCCTATCTTGTTTCATTTATTCCTTTCCTACCCCCCGAAATCCCCCACATTGCCTCTCAACTTCCTCATATCAGGAAGATCATTTGATAATTGTCTTTCTCTGATAAACTTATTTCGCTAGCATAATACCCTCTAGTTCCATCCACATTGTTCCAAATGGCATGATTTCATTTCTTTTGATGGTCACATAGTATTCCATTGTATATATATATATACGCCACCTCCTCTTTATCCATTCATCTGTTGATGGACATCTAGGTTCTTTCCATAGTATGGCTACTGTGGACATTGCTGTTATAAACATTCAGATGCATGTGCCCCTTTGGATCACTCTGTTTGTATCTTTAGGGTAAATAGTAGTGCAACTGCTGGGTCATAGGGTAGCTCTATTCTCAACTTTTTGAGGAAGTTCCATGCTGTTTTCCAGAGTGGCTGCACCAGCTTGCATTCCCACTGACAATGTAGGAGGGTTGCCCTTTCTCCAAAACCTGGCCAGCATCTACCATTCCTTGGCTTGTTAATTTTAGCCATTCTGACTGGTGTGAGGTGATATCTCATTGTGGTTTTGATTTGTATTTCCTGATGCCGAGTGATGTGGAGCACTTTTTCATGTGTCTGTTAGTTATCTGGATGTCTTCTTTGCACAAATGTCTGTTCATGTCCTCTACCCATTTCTTCATTGGATTATTTGTTCCTTGGGTATTGAGTTTGATAAGTTCTTTATAGATTTTGGATACTAGCCCTTTATCTGATATGTCTTTTGCAAATATCTTCTCCCATTATGCCCATTGTCTTTTGGTTTTGTTAACTGTTTCCTTTGCTATACAAAAGCTTTTGATATTGTTGAAGTCCCAGTAGTTCATTATTGCCCTTTCTTCTCTTGCCTTTAGTGATGTTCCTAGGAAGATGGTGCTGCAGCTAAGATTGAAGAGGTTGCTGCTTGTGTTCTTTTAAAGGGTTTGGATAGATTCCTTTCTTACATTGAGGTCTTTCATCCATTTTTAGTATATTTTTTGTGTGGTGTAAGGAAATGGTCCAGTTTCCTTTTTCTGAATGTGGCTGTCCAATTTTCCAACACCAATTGTTGAAGAGATTGTCTTTTTTTCCATTGGACATTCCTTCCTGGTTTGTCTAAGATTAGTTGACCATAGAGTTGAGGGTCTATTTCTGGGCTTTCTATTCTATTCCATTGATCTATGTTTCTGTTTTTGTGCCAGTACCATACTGCCATGATGATGACAGCTTTGTAATAGAGCTTGAAGTCTGAATTGTGATGCCACCAAATTTGGCTTTCTTTTTCAAAATTTCTCTGGCTATTTGGGGTCTTTGCTGGTTTCATAGAAATTTTAGGATTGTTTCATTTCTTTAAAAAAATAGATGGAATTTTGATAGGGATAACATTAAACGTGTAGATTCCTTTAGGTAGCATAGACATTTTCACAATATTTGTTCTTCCAATCCATGAGCATGGAACATTTTTCCATTTCTTTGTGTCTTCCTCAACTTCTTTCATGAGTACTTTATAGTTTTATGAGGACAGATTATTTGCCTCTTTGGTTAGGTTTATTCCTAGTTATCTTATGGTTTTGGGTAGAACTATAAATGAGATTGACTCCTTAATTTCTCTTTCTTCTGTCTATAGAACTATGCCCTGTACTAGATTATGGTATATTTTGATCTATTAAAAGAGGTTGTATCAAAAAAATTTTTAGACAAAAAACCCTATGTGTATATAAAAAATAAAGTTAGATACAATGAAGGATAAAATATGACTATAATAATAAACATTCAAAAAGATTTTTTATGAAAGCTATTTTTAAGATAAACTAGTTAAAAAACGTGGAAAGAGTAAAAGTTAAAAAATAGAATAAGAAAAAATAAAATTAAAAAAATTAATTAACTTTGCCAGACTAGGGACTCATGGGAAGAAAGCCATGAATTCCATGCTTTGCTTTCTCCTCCTCTGGAATTCCCCGGTTCTCTTTGATAAGTGAGCTTGCTAATCTTCTGTGGGGAGGGGTCTGTTGTAGAGATCCTCAAGTGTCTTTGCCTGAGGCGGATTCATATTGCCCTTTCCAGGGGCCAGGCTAAGTAATCTGCTCTGGTTTGTTCTCGGGAGCTTCATTTCCCTGAATGCTTTCTGTAGAATTATGGAAGATGTGAATAAAAATGGCAGCCTCCTGATATCTGGCCTGGAGGTGTGGAGAGCTCAGGGCTCCACTCCTCAGTGCACCTCAGAGAAAAGTGCGCAATCACTCCCGTCTACCTGGCCTCTGGCTGTTTATTGAACTCACTTGTCCTTCGACTGTGTGTCTTTTGATGCAGGATTTTTTTTTTTTGAATCTACAAGATGGTCAAGCCCCCAGTCCCTGTGTTTTCCTTACCCCATCGCTAGTACAGGCCATTTCTTCAAGAAGCACTGGTTCCTTCTACTGACAATGAGATTTAGAGAGCCAGACCTGGATGCTAAGTGTGTTCATTGTTTCTAGGGTTTCAATTCTTCCCAACCCTCTAGTGGACAGAGCTAAGAAATATATGTCTGCTAACCTACATATACACATATCTATGTTTATTTCTGTATCTATTCATATATATATTAAAGTAAACAAGAGTTCAAACTATAGTTCTAACTCTAATTTAGCACCACAGAATTCATTGTAGCCTTTCTAATAGTGAGAAACCTGCCCCCCTTTATCTATATTTATGTATTTGTTCAATCTTAGTATACATTTAAGTAGTTTCAAAATTCCTAACCTATATACTTCTAAGATATGAATTTACCAACTAGAGTACAGTGTTTGTGTACACAGCCCCACCTGGAGTCTCCAAACCCAGCAGACCACTGCTACTTTTCCAGGGAGGTCTCCCCGGATCTGACCCCTTTGAGCAGGGGTCCCTGCTCAAAGATCAGTGGTCTGATTGTGCCATGGGTCATGGTTTAAGGTAACCCTGAGCTGAGAACTCACTCCTCAGGTCTGTCTCTGTAGCTGGCTTCCCTGCTCTAATATCTGCGAGCTCTGTGATACTCAGATACCCCTGATCCTTCATTGAACCCATGGGGACCCATGACCATGCTTTCCCTATGAGAGCTCCACCCATGCTTAGCCTCTGGAGCAGTATCCCTCAGTGGAGCAGACTTTTAAAAGTTCTGATTTGGGGGCACCTGGGTGGCTCAGTGGGTTAAGGCCTCTGCCTTCGGCTCGGGTCGTGATCCCGGGGTCCTGGGATTGAGCCCCACGTCAGGCTCTCTGCTTGGCAGGGAGCCTCCTTCCCTTCCTCTCTCTCTGCCTGCCTCTCTGCCTACTTGTGATCTCTGTCTAGCAAATGGATAAATAAAACCTTTAAAAAAAAAAAAGTTCTGATTTTGTGCTCCATTGCTCCGCTACTTTCTGGGAACCCTCCTCTCCCTCCAGGGTCTATCTTCCTGTCCCTTTGGATTCACTTCTTCACAGATTTTACCTATCAGAAAGTGGTTGATTTTCTGTTTCTAGAATTGCTGCTCTTCTTCTCTTTGATCCCCTGTTGAATTTGTAGGTGTTTGAAATGGTTTGATAAACTATTTAGCTGATCTCCTGCTACCTGATGTCATCTCAGCCTGCTACTCCTCTGCCATCATTGACACAAATCCCATGTCTAAGCCTTAAAATCAATGTTATATTTATTATTGCTTGATATTGTTTGATCAAAACAAAACAAAATAAAAATATGACTTTTCTAAATCTGTTTTCTTACCCTTTCTATGTTTATGAACAAAATAAAACAAACAAATGAGGGCTTAGTGATTTTTAAACCACATAAGGTGGTCAATAGTTACAAAATTTATATATTAGTAAGTAACTTTGATGAAATATAACATATAGAAATAGTCACAAAACTAACTTCTGATGGGTGGTTTGTGTGTGCATGATTATACAGTTTTTATTTTTTCCCCTAGAAAACCTGACATAGACACATGAAAAAAGAATATTCTGCTACTTCATTTTCAAGTATGCTCTTTGTATTTCTTTGTGAAGGTTGAAGGATTATTGTTGAAATACAGCAGGCGCAATTGTGTTTTTCTACAGTAATACAAATCAAGTGATCTCTAATAAAATTGTCACAAATATTATCTGAATATGTAATTGTGAATTCAAGTCAATGCAGTATGTAAAATTGTAATAGTATTTAAATTGTGCTTTACAAATCTACTTGAAAAGCTTTTATTCTTGTGTTTATTTTTATGAAATATGCTAAATGAAAGTTTTATGGTGACTTCTGACAATAGTATAAAGGTAAATGTTTTTAAAAAAATAAGGTTGATAGAGTGCTTTTTAAAATTCAAAATGCAGAAAAATTTGGTGTGCACAAATCCCATCTTTGATTAATTATCTGAGCTAAGAAGTTTTAAAAGTATAGAAATACTAAATAAGTGTAGAAATACTGTTTTTAATGAAATTATCCTTAATGGAAGTATTAAAAAGAATACTCTCAAAGTCTTGTATTTCTGTATTTCTTTCTTTCTTTCTTTCTTTCTTCCTTTCTTTCTTTCTTTTTTTATTTTTGACTAACAGAAACTCTGTAACTGCCTAACTTTTTATTTTATGCTGGGTAAGGATAATTACTACAATCACAAATGTATATTTACTGTAGCTGATTTGGTTATTGATGTTCTGTTCATAATTTTAATTCATGTGGCCTCTCATTACAGTCATTTTTGTTAAAAAAAATACTGGATTTACTGTGAGAAAAAAAAGTTTTGTTTTTTTTTTTTTGAGGATAATCTACATCTGGAAATTCTAACATTATAAAATTATCTTCTCCTGATTTATAGTATTTGAGTTAGTCTTATATTAAGGTTTTAGGTGCAAAATACCAAACAATGTAACTTTTTTTAAAACAAAAATTTACTTAAGTTAGAAGAGCTTTTTCTAATTTACATCTAGTTGGTGAGATAATTGGAAGTATAAAATCATTTGCATTTAATGCTACATAAAATATTATGTGCAATTAATTCCCAACTGACAAATTTAAAATGAGCACATCAAAGCTCATTATCTACTAACTTTTGAAAGGTGGCACTTAATCTAGAGAAAGTGTTGTAAAGGGGAAAATAATTCAGATTATTTTTTCTATTTGTTCAATTAATATTAGTTCAGTAAAATATGCATCCCTAGGATTTTTGCCCCCATTTCTTATTAGGGTTCAGACCTTGGGAAGAAAAATAAATAAATAAATAAAGCCTGATGTAGAAAGGCAGAATTGAATGTTGTTTTGTACCTTCATGCTGTGTGAAGGGACTTGATTTGTTACCTTTGCTTAAGCCTGATGTCTCCTTTCTAAAAAATATTTTTGCATGCCTTCGTTTTACTTAGAGTATCTGATTTACAATTATTGCCTATATTTTTTGTATGTTATCTTTTGTAGGCAGAATGGTTTTTGATTTGCATTGTTTATTATGGTAATTATTAAACAGCATGGTAAGTTTCACTATTCAAATTCAGACAACTTCAAACAGAGTGGCTGGTCTATCAGTGAAGAAATTTATTTCTGTCTTAGCTCTTTCATTTGATTTCTGATGCTAATCAAATAACTGAAATTGGTTGTATCCCTGTAATGGAAAACATGGTTGGCATACTTAAGCACTTCTGACTGAGAGTAATTTTATCTATATCTATACTCTTCTATCTATCTATCATCTATCTATCTATCTATCATCTATCACCTATCATTTATTATCTACGATCTATCTATCTGTCATCTGTCTATCATTATCATCAACTAAGAGACAAAATACTCACCTAACTTCTCTTTAATAAACCAGTGTGTCAACTTCTAATCTCTACCTCTAGTTTTCTTTATAGTTCCTTTTCATAGGTACTCATTTTGTAAGTTACATAAGCAAATCATGATGTGAATTAATTACAGAATCAATTTGATATTATTTATTTTGTAGGAAAGAAAATTGTGGTCTATTGAGACCTCTAAAATCATACATAGAGAGTAAGAGATGCATAATTTTATTATTTTTTTTATTAAAGATTTTATTTATTTATTTGACAAACAGAGATCACAAGTAGGCAGAGAAGCAGCCAGAGAGAGAAAGGAGGAAGCAGGCTCCCTGCTGAGCAGAGAGCTTAATGCAGGGCTTGATCCTAGGACCCTGAGTCATGACCTGAGCTGAAGGCAGAGGCTTTACCCCACTGAGCCACCCAGGCACCCCATAGTTTTATTTTCTTACATGAGACACAGATATATAAATGTAATGCTCTAAAAAATTTAAACAGTCATATACTTTGGTAAAAATATAAATTATTATTTTATTACAATTTGGTATAAATAATTTGAATAAGTACTAATAACTATTATATTGATTCTGAAATAATTTATAAACACATATGGGACTGAAGAAATGATGTTGCGAGATTATAATGTGGTTGCTAAAAATTTCTGAGCAAATATAACTGTCTCCTCTT
Organism: Mustela putorius furo; assembly: GCF_011764305.1. NCBI lineage: Eukaryota > Metazoa > Chordata > Mammalia > Carnivora > Mustelidae > Mustela > Mustela putorius. The sequence continues at coordinate 19,842 of NW_025421457.1, forward strand.
AGCATTTATTTTTGTAGTTGTGAGACCTTGGGCAAGTAATTTTCAAAGTTTTCTCATACATAAAAATGAAAAAGTAATCATGCACTGGAGTGGTAGTGAGGATCAAATTAGACAATCCAACTGTAACTCTGAAACTGTTCCTGACACATAGATCTCAATAAATTACCAGCTGTGTCGATTAATAAATAGGGATAATTCAAATTAGTATTTATATGCAACCCATTTTCTTAACTGCAATTCAAAAACATTTGTAACAAATGAGGACTTTATATATATATACATATATACACACATACACACATATATACAAATTATAATTATCATACCTTATCTTCTATCTCTATACTTAAATAACTCATGTTAATCTCAAGAAACATTGAATTTATTTTCCATTTATAGAATTCTTTTTTTTTAGCTTTTATTTATTTATTTATTTATTTTTTATGATTTTTTTTATTTTTTATAAACATATATTTTTATCCCCAGGGGTACAGGTCTGTGAATCACCAGGTTTACACACTTCACAGCACTCACCAAAACACATACCCTCCCCAATGTCCATAATACCACCCCCTTCTCCCAAACCCCCTCCCCCCAGCAACCCTCAGTTTGTTTTGTGAGATTAAGAGTCACTTATGGTTTGTCTCCCTCCCGATCCCATCTTGTTTCATTTATCTTCTCGTACCCATTTAAGCCCCCATGTTGCATCACCACTTCCTCATATCAGGGAGATCATATGATAGTTGTCTTTCTCCGCTTGACTTATTTCGCTAAGCATGATACGCTCTAGTTCCAGCCATGTTGTCTCAAATGGCAAGATTTCACTTCTTTTGATGGCTGCATAGTATTCCATTGTGTATATATACCACATCTTCTTGATCCATTCATCTGTTGATGGACATCTAGGTTCTTTCCATAGTTTGGCTATTGTGGACATTGCTGCTATAAACATTCGGGTGCATGTGTCCCTTTGGATCACTACATTTGTATCCTTAGGGTAAATACCCAATAGTGCAATTGCTGGGTCATAGGGCAGTTCTATTTTCAACATTTTGAGGAACCTCCATGCTGTTTTCCAGAGAGGTTGCACCAGCTTGCATTCCGACCAACAGTGTAGGAGGGTTCCCCTTTCTCCGCATCCTCGCCAGCATCTGTCATTTCCTGACTTGTTGATTTTAGCCATTCTGACTGGTGTGAGGTGATATCGCATTGTGGTTTTGATTTGTATTTCCCTGATGCCGAGTGATATGGAGCACTTTTTCATGTGTCTGTTGGCCATCTGGATGTCTTCTTTGCAGAAATGTCTGTTCATGTCCTCTGCCCATTTCTTGATTGGATTATTTGTTCTTTGGGTGTTGAGTTTGCTAAGTTCTTTATAGATTCTGGACACTAGTCCTTTATCTGATATGTCGTTTGCAAATATCTTCTCCCATTCTGTCAGTTGTCTTTTGATTTTGTTAACTGTTTCCTTTGCTGTGCAAAAGCTTTTGATCTTGATGAAATCCCAATTGTTCATTTTTGCCCTTGCTTCCCTTGCCTTTTGCGTTGTTCCTAGGAAGATGTTGCTGCGGCTGAGGTCGAAGAGGTTGCTGCCTGTGTTCTCCTCAAGGATTTTGATGGATTCCTTTCACACATTGAGGTCCTTCATCCATTTTGAGTCTATTTTTGTGTGTGGTGTAAGGAAATGGTCCAATTTCATTTTTCTGCATGTGGCTGTCCAATTTTCCCAGCACCATTTATTGAAGAGGCTGTCTTTTTTTCCATTGGACATTCTTTCCTGTTTGTCGAAGATTAATTGACCATAGAGTTGAGAGTCTATTTCTGGGCTCTCTATTCTGTTCCATTGATCTATGTGTCTGTTTTTGTGCCAGTACCATGCTGTCTTGATGATGACAGCTTTGTAATAGAGCTTGAAGTCCAGGATTGTGATGCCACCAACGTTGGCTTTCTTTTTCAATATCCCTTTAGCTATTCGAGGTCTTTTCTGGTTCCATATAAATTTTAGAATTATTTGTTCCATTTCTTTGAAAAAGATGGATGGTACTTTGATAGGAATTGCATTAAATGTGTAGCTTGCTTTAGGTAGCATAGACATTTTCACAATATTTATTCTTCAAATCCAAGAACATGGAACATTTTTCCATTTCTTTGTGTCTTCCTCAATTTCTTTCATGAGTACTTTATAGTTTTCTGAGTATAGATTCTGTGTTTCTTTGGTTAGGTTTATTCCTAGGTATCTTATGGTTTTGGGTGCAATTGTAAACGGGATTGACTCCTTAATTTCCTTTTCTTCTGTGTTGCTGTTGGTGTAGAGAAATGCAACTGATTTCTGTGCATTGATTTTATATCCTGACACTTTACTGAATTCCTGTATAAGTTCTAGCAGTTTTGGAGTGGAGTCTTTTGGGTTTTCCACATATAGTATCATATCATCTGCAAAGAGTGATAATTTGACTTCTTCTTTGCCAATTTGGATGCCGTTAATTTCCTTTTGTTGTCTGATTGCTGAGGCTAGGACCTCTAGTACTATGTTGAATAGCAGTGGTGATAATGGACATCCCTGCCGTGTTCCTGACCTTAGTGGAAAAGCTTTCAGTTTTTCTCCATTGAGATTGATATTTGCGGTGGGTTTTTCATAGATGGCTTTGATGATATTGAGGTATGTGCCCTCTATCCCTACACTTTGAAGAGTTTTGTTCAGGAAGGGATGCTGTACTTTGTCAAATGCTTTTTCAGCATCTATTGAGAGTATCATATGGTTCTTGTTCTTACTTTTATTGATGTGTTGTATCACATTGACTGATTTGCAGATGTTGAACCAACCTTGCAGCCCTGGAATAAATCCCACTTGGTCGTGGTGAATAATCTTTTTAATGTACTGTTGCATCCTATTGGCTAGTATTTTGTTGAGTATTTTCGCATCTGTGTTCATCAAGGATATTGGTCTATAGCTCTCTTTTTTGGTGGGACCCTTGTCTGGTTTTGGGATCAAGGTGAAATATATAGCGGTACAAACCTTTCTCAAGAAACAAGAAAGGTCTCAGGTACACAATCTAACCCTACACCTAAAGGAGCTGGAGAAAGAACAAGAAAGAAACCCTAAGCCTAGCAGGAGAAGAGAAATCATAAAGATCAGAGCAGAAATCAATGAAATAGAAACCAAAAAAACAATAGAACAAATCAACGAAAGTAGGAGCTGGTTCTTTGAAAGAATTAATAAAATTGATAAACCCCTGGCCAGACTTATCAAAAAGAAAAGAGAAAGGACCCAAATAAATAAAATCATGAATGAAAGAGGAGAGATCACTACTAACACCAAAGAAATACAAACTATTATAAGAACATACTATGAGCAACTCTACGGCAATAAATTTGACAATCTGGAAGAAATGGATGCATTCCTAGAAACATATAAACTACCACAACTGAACCAGGAAGAAATAGAAAGCCTGAACAGACCCATAACCAGTAAGGAGATTGAAACAGTCATTAAAAATCTCCAAAGAAACAAAAGCCCATGGCCAGACGGCTTCCCGGGGGAATTCTACCAAACATTTAAAGAAGAACTAATTCCTATTCTCCTGAAACTGTTCCAAAAAATAGAAATGGAAGGAAAACTTCCAAACTCATATTTTGAGGCCATTTATAGAATTCTTAACAAAATTTATGACAGAAACAAACAAATCTCAAATTTCTTAGAAAGAAAATCATAGTATAAGACATTACTTAGTTTAAGCATGTTTATTTCTGATTTGAAGAGTTCTGATTCAACAAATTCTGCTTAACAATGGTTACATATATATCATAATATATATCTTATATATTTCTATCTTTTGAAGATATATAAATATACACATATATTGTATATATAATATGTATATATGTGTATATATGTATACATATATAATATGCATATGTATATTCAATATGATTTTATACACGTGTGTGTGTATAGATATATATTTTTTTCAGGTGAATACAAATTCACCTGTTACTCATTCTGAAAAAAAAAATATTATTCACTTAAGAACAATCAAAAAAGTTACGGGAGGATTAGGAAATGTTACATATCAAAATGAGAGATTACACAAAGATATTTCTTCCTTGTTCTTTCCTTATGCATGAAAATCATATAATAATTGTACTATAATATTAAGGCTTTTCTACCATCTTTTAAATAATAACTGTATTTAAATATCTAGTTGTTTTAGCCTGGGGCATCTACAACTCTGACTATTTGTTATCTAGGAATAGTTCTCATTACCACTAAGCTAGATGAGTTTAGAAAGAAAAAGTGAAGAAATTCATGTGCCACAAAAGAAATGTGGCCACATGCATAAAAAGACAAACCTACATGGCTGTTTGGACTTTCAGCATGGTGAAGAGGGTGCTCTCATCCAGAGGAAATCTGAGATGCCAGCACACAGACAGTATGAGGGAGATATATACCAAGAATGTGTTCCAGAGCAGAGTGTTCAGACCCAAGTGAGGTAAGAAAGACTTTCTTCAAAGAGTTGTGGAAAGTATTTGAACATGGATCAAAAATAATATATTAGGTAAATTTTAGTGTTCCCTTTTCCTTTCCAAATTCCACTAAGGTATATAGTCACTGTCAGTGTACTTTGTCCCAGAGTTGGTGACATTATTTCTTTGTGGGAAAAAGTTACCAACTTTGTATTATTACAGGTTTCATTTTCTGCTTTTAACCCTAGCATGTATTTATCCATTCTTCATAATTATTTTTATTATAAAAATACTTACTTAGTGCAAAGTGCAGCACAATCTAGAAATCCATATTCAGTGAAGTCTTACTCCCATCCCTATATTCACTCCATTTTCATCTCTCAACCTTAGTTTTTTAGTGTATACAAAAAACAAAGTTGATTTTCAGTTTACTCAGTTTTTTCTGTTTGTAATGACTGAGTGTTCACTTCCAAGTTCTTTACATGCAGAGCTGAAACAGTAAATCATCACTGCTTTTAACCAGCAGAATGTGACAAAGGAATAGGGTGTTTACTTCCATTATTACATTACATAAGATTTGAATTTCCATCTTGCTAATTGATTCTGTCTCTTACCTCCTTAGCTTTTACACCTTGAGGAAGTGAAAGCATGTAATGGAGAGACTCACAGGACAAAAAACTCAAGGCTTCCTATCAAGAATTGGTGGGGAGCTGAATCTCTCAACTCATTAGCTATAAGCATGTAAATCCTGCTAACAACCATGTGTGCTTGGAAGGGGGAGTGATCCTTCCTCAGTCTAGTCTTCCTTGAGATCTCAGTACTGTCCCACTCATAATGGAAACCTGGTGATAAATCCTAAAACAGAGGGAACCGTTAAGTCACCACTGGATTCCTAACACAGAAGCTGTGAGATAGTAGTGCATGCTGGATTTTAGCTACTAACTTTGTTCCAATATATTCTGCAGCAATAGGTGTCTTATAGAAATACTTGATATAATGTTTACTATTGTTAAAGGCATATATTCATAATAAACTCTTAGAAGTAAATTTGGTTGGTGAAATGATTAATGCATCTGTAAATGTGATGAATGTTACCCAATCCTCTTTAGAACAGTTACAGCATTTTTCACCACTGGCAATGTGGTGAATGTACATTTGACAATGTACTAGCCTGGCTATTTTTCCATAGCCTCACAAATAGAGTGTTTTCCAAGGTTTTGTTTTTGTTTTTGTTTTTTAAATTTTTACCACTTTATGTCAAAAATAATGTTTTTATTTTTTTAAATTTTTTAAAGATATTTTCTATTTATTGGAAAGAGAGAGAGAGAGAGAGAGAGGTCACAAGTAGGCAAAGAGTCAGGCAGAGAGAGGAGGAAGCAGACTCCCTGCTGAGCAGAGAGCCTAATGTGGGGCTTGATCCCAGGACCCTGGGATCATGACCTGAGCGGAAGGCAGGGGCTTTAATCCACTGAACCACCCAGGTGCCCCCCAAATAATACATTTTTAATTTAAATCTCTTATGATTCAACATCCTTTAGCATATATTTATAAATGTATAGGCTATTCATATATGTTGTCCCTTTCTTCACTCTTTCCCTGATGTTTGGTATTTTTGTTTTTCAAGTTTTTAAAATTTATTTTACCTTATTTTATGACTTTTAAAAATTAACATATAATGTATTATTAGCCCCAGAGGTACAGGTCTGTGAATCACCAGGTTTACTCACTTCATGGCATTCACCATAGCACATACCCTCCCCAATGTTCATAACCCAACCACCCTCTCCCTCCCCCCTTGCCTCCCACCATGATTTTATTTTTAAGTAATCTCTATACCCAATGTGGAGATTGAATTTACAATGCCAGGCAAGAATCACATGTTATTCCAATTAAGCTAGGCAGGTGTCCTTCTTCTTCACTTTAAAAATTTCTTTAAACATCTAAGTTATTAGCTCTTTATCTGAGCCATTACCAACAAAAATGTTCTCCAAATTTTCCATTTATCTTTGAGCTCTGAGTTAATATGTTAAAAGTAAATTTACATGAATTGGAGATACTACCTTGGATCAAGATTTTCTACTATTTCAAGAATATAAGCAATTTAGTAGCATATGGGAAGAAGGAAGAGACTAGAATATACTCAGGGCCTCCCAAGAATCTCTTCATAGTGAATATGCACTTTCTAGCCAAGTAGCCTCTAATGTGATACAGAGGTTATTACTTCCTTCACAAGGAGTTGCTAAATTACGAAATATTTTCATTGCTTATCCTGGATGTCTGTATTGCTTATGCAATATATTCTGGGTGACTACATGTGCATAAAGTTATAGTATCAAGATGTATTTACAAGGACAAGCCAAATATTTTTAGTCTATTTACAACATACTAATAGGAGATTAGATTGGTCACCTATGTTCTCACTCCTTGGTAGTCAGGACAGGACAGAAATAGATTTCAGGTTAGCTATTTTATTCTTCACTTCCTCTGTTTTCCAAGTGTACCCTCTTACCTGGGATTCCCTTGACACACGTTTTCCTTAAGCATCTTATTATTATTTGTCTTTCTGCAATATTTTCTCATACAAAGGAGCCTATTAACATAAAAAAGAGGATTTGAACCACCCAGTGGAGAGTAGGAATTCATTCTACGAAGCACATTAATTTTGACCATATCCCTTCAGAGCCCTATTTTTTTTTATTCCAGTTTAAGCAGTCTTTTATTTCCACTAACCACTGTTAAAAATATTTAAAATATGGATTAATAAAATAGTTAGTATGTATGTCATATTTCTAAGGTTAAATTTAATTTATTTTCTAACCAATCTTCAGTTTCCACAATAATACATTAATTGGAGGCCTGAACTCAAGTCACCAAAATATTTTCTTATACTGAGAATCATTGTTTTCATATTTCACAGACTTAATTTTATCAGTGAAGTTTCATACTCTTTGTTATACTGCAAATCTACAGAATAAAGAAAAAAATGTTTGACACAATATTTAAAATTATCACGTTATTCTCCATTCCTCTCCCCACCCCCTTAAGACCTCCTTTCATGTACCTTATAGTTACAGTGACTGTGGTGGTTACCAGAAACCATTGTTCAATAAATTCTGGAATCTACATAGTACATATATGTATAGCCGTATCACAGATCTTATAGTATAAATTTTACAGATACTAGCCCATATACCATCCCACAAAGGTGATACAGTATTGGATCTTTATGCGCTTAATTTCACAGCTGAACATCAGAGAAGATAAATTACACTCTTACCCATTATGTTTAGGTCATTGACTTGATTACATTGTAATTGACTTGATTTTGTAGCAAATTAAGCACTGAAATTTAAAGATAGCAAATTCTATTCTGATTTGAATATCAACTTGCATTACTGGCTAAGGCTATAACCCAGCTTCTAGCACTTTTGATAGGTAAGAGGTTCCTTTGAATTTTTACTTGGTTATTCCATTTACTTAAAGCTTTCTGGTATCTGCATACTGTCTTCTATCTCCCCTGGAAGATAGTTCCTATTAGTGATGTTATTTTGGTTAACAAGTTTTTTTTTGTTGTTGTTTTTTGTTTTTTCCTAATCAAAATCATGAGACTAGAGTAAATATTTTCTTTTTTTAAAAATTTTTATTTATTTTTTAAAAACTTCTTTTCAGTGTTCCAGAATTCATTGTTTATGCACCACATCCAGTGCTCCATGCAGTATGTATCCTTCTTAATACCCACCAACAGGATCACCCAACTTCCCACCCCTCTCCTCACCAAAACCCTCAGTTTATTCTTCAGAGTCCACAGTCTCTCATGGTTCACCTCCCAACTCACTCCCCCAACTCACTTCTCTCCATCTCTCCATGTCCTCCTTATTATTCCTTATGCTCCACAAATAAGTGAAACCATACGAAAATTGACTCTTCTGTTTGACTTATTTCACTCAGCATAATCTCTTCCAGGCCCATCCATGTTAATACAAAAGTTGGGTATCCATCCTTTCTGATGGAGGCATAATACTCCATAGTATATATGGACCATATCTTCTTTATCTATTTGTCTGTTGAAGGGCATCTTGGTTCTTTCAACAGTTTGGCAACTGTGGCCATTGCTGCTATAAACATTGGGGTACAGATGGCCCTTCTTTTCACTACATCTGTATCTTTGGGGTAAACACCCAGGAGTGCAATTGCATGGTCATAGGGAAGCTCTATTTTTAATTTCTTTTTTTTTTTTAAAGATTTTATTTATTTATTTGACAGAGAGAGATCACAAGTAGGCAAAGATGCAGGCAGAGAGAGAGGAAGGGAAGCAGGCCCCCCGCTGAGCAGAGAGCCTGATGTGGGACTCGATCCCAGGACCCTGAGATCATGACCTGAGCCGAAGGCAGCGGCTTAACCCACTGAGCCACCCAGGCACCCTCTATTTTTAATTTCTTGAGGAATCTCCACACTGTTCTCCAAAGTGGCTGCACCAACTTGCATTCCCACCAACAGTGTAAAAGCGTTCCCCTTTCCCCACATCCTCTCCAACACTTGTTTACTGTCTTGTTATTTTTGGTCATTCTAACTGGTGTAAGGTGGTATCTCAATGTGATTTTGATTTAAATCTCCCTGATAGCTAGTGATGATGAATATTTTTTCAAGTGTCTGTAAGCTATTTGTGTATGTCTTCATTGGAGAAGTGTCTGTTCATGTCTTCTGCCCATTTTTTGACATGGTTATCTTTTTTTGTGTGTGTTGAGTTTGAGGAGGTCTTTATAGATCTTAGATATCATCCCTTTGTCTGTAGTGTCATTTGTGAATATTATCTCCCATTCTGTGGGTTGCCTCTTTGTTTTGTTGACTTTTTCCCATGCTGTGCAGAAGCTTTTGATCTTGGTGAAGTTCCAAAAGTTCATTTTTGCTTTTGTTTCCTTTGCCTTTGGAGACATATCTTGAAAGAAGTTGCTGTGGCCAGTGTTGAAGAGGTCACTGCCTATGTTCTCCTCCAGGATTCTGATGGATTCCTGTCTCACCTTGAAGTCTTTTATACATTTTGAGTTTATCTTTGTGTATCGTGTAAGAGAATGGTTGAGTTTCATTCTTCTATACATAGCTGTCCAATTTTCCCAGCCCCATTATTGAAGAGATTGTCTTTTTTCCACTGTATAATTTTTCCTGCTTTGTTGAAGATTAGTTGACCATAAAGTTAAGGGTCCATATCTGGGCTCTCTACTCTGTTCCACTGGTCTATGTGTCTTTTTTTTTTTTGCCAGTACCTTGCTGTCTTGGTGATCACAGCTTTATAGTAAAGCTTGAAATCAGGCAATGTGATGCCCCCAGTTTTGTTTTTCTTTTTCAACATTTCCTTAGCAATCCAGGGTCTCTTCTGGTTCCATACAAAGTTTAGGATCATTTGTCTCAGCTCTTTGAAAAATGCCAGTGGAATTTTGGGATGGCATCAAAAGTAGAGATTGCTTTGGGCAGTATAGACATTTTAACAATGTTTGTTTTTCTGATCCATGATCATGGAATTGTCTTCAATCTTTTTTGTGTCTTCTTAAATTTCTTACAGAGTGTTCTGTGGTTCCTTGAGTACAGATCCCTTAACTCTTTGGTTATGCTTATTCTCAAGTATAAATGGTTCTTGGTTCTATAGTAAATGGAATTGATTCTCTCATTTCCCTTTCTATATTTTCATTGTTAGTGTATAAGAAAGCAACTGATTTATGTACAATGATTTTGTATCCTGCCACATGACTGAATCGCTGTATGGGTTCTAGTAGTTTGGGCATGGAGTCTTTTGGGTTTTCTGTATAAAGTATCATGTCATCTGCAAAGAGAACGAGTTTGACGTCTTTATTGTCAATCTGAATATCATTTATTTCTTTTTCTTGTCTGACTGCTGTTGCTAGGAGTTATAGTACTATGTTGAACAACAGTGGAAAAATGGTCATCCTTGTCATGTGCTTGATCTCAAAGAGAAGGCTGTCAGCTTTTTTCCATTAAGGATATTTGCTCTGGGTTTTTCAGAGGTAGATTTTATGAAGTTCAGGAATGTTCCATCTATCCCTATGCTTTGAAGCATTTTAATCAGGAACTGATGCTGTATCTTGTCAAATGCTTTTCTGGATCAATTGAGAGGACCATGTGGTTCTTCTCTCTTCTCTTACTGATTTATTCTATCACATTGATTGATTTGCAAATGTTGAACCACCCTTGAAACACAGGGATGAATCCCACCTGGTCATGGTGGATTATCTTTTTAATGTGCTGTTGGTTCCTGTTTGCTAGGATCTTGTTGAGAATCTTGACAGTCATATTCATCAGGGATATTGGTCTGAAAGTCTCTTTTTTGGTGGGGTCTTTGTCTGGTTTGGGGATCAGGGTAATGCTAACTTCATAAAAATAGTCTAGAAGTTGCCCTTCTGCTTCAATTTTTTGAAACAGATTCAGGAGAGTAGGTATTATTTCTTCTTTGAAAGTTTTGTAGAACTCCCCAGGGAATCTTTCAGGTCCTGGGCTCTTGTTTCTTGGGACATTTTTGATCACTGCTTCAATTTCATTACTAGATATTGGTTTATTCAGGTTGTCAGTTTTTCCTGATTCAGTTTCGGAATTTTATAGGTTTCCAGGAATGCATCCTTTTCTTCTAGGTTGCTTAATTTATAGGTATATAACTTTTGATAATAATTTCTGATGATTGTTTCTATTTCCTTGCTGTTAGTCATTATTCCTCCCTTTTCATTCATAATTTTATTAATTTGGATCCTCTCTCTTTTCTTCTGGATTATTTTGGCCAATGGCTTATTGATCTTATTGATTCTTTCAAAGAACAAACTTCTAGTTTCATTGATGTGCTTTACAGAATCTCTAGTTTCTATCTCATTGATCTCTTCTCTAATCTTAATTATTTCCCTTCTTTTGTGTGGGGTTGGCTTAATTTGTTGTTGATTCTCCAGGTCTTTAAGGTGTATAGAGAGCTGGTATATTCTGGATTTTTTTTTTTTTTTTGAGGGAGGTTTGGATGGCTATGTATTTCCCCCTTAGGACAACTTGTGCTGTCTGCCATAGGTTTTGGAGCAGTGTCTTCATTCTCATTGGTTTCCGTGAATTGTTTAAGTTCTTCTTTGATGTCCTGGTTGATCCAAACATTCATAAGCATGGTAGTCTTTAGCTTTCAAGTGTTTGAATTCCTTCCAAACTTTTTCATGTCGTTGAGGTCCAGTTTCAAAGCACTGTTGTCTGAGAATATGCAGGGAATAATCTCAATCTTTTGGTATCAGTGGAGTCCTGATTTGTGACTCAGTATGTGGTCTATTCTGTGCACTCGAGAAGAATGAGTATTCTCTTGTTTTAGGGTGGAATGTTCTGTATATATCTATGAGGTCCATCTGGTTCAATGTGTCACTCAATGCTTTTGTTTCTTTATTGATTTTCTGCTTGGATGATCTGCCTATTACTGAGAGTGGTGTGTTAAGATCACCTACTATTAATGTATTCATATCAATATGACTCTTTATCTTGTTTAACAGTTGTCTTATGTAGTTGGCTGCTCCCATATTGGGGGCATACATATTTATAATTGTTAGATCTTCTTGGTGAATAGATCCTTTAAGAATGATGTAGTGTCCTTCTGTATCTCCAACTACAGTATTTAGTTTAAAATTGAATTTATCTGATATGAGAATCACTACCCCAGCCTTCTTTTGAGGCCAATTGGCATGAAAGATGGTTCCTTCTCTTTCAGTCTGGATGTATCCTTAGGTTCCAAATGAGTCTCTTATAGACAACATATGGATGGGTCATGTCATTTTATTCAATCTGCAACACTATGCCATTTTATGTGAGTGTTTAGGCCATTCACGTTGAGAGTGATTATTGAGAGATACATTTTTATTAACATCATGTTACTTGTGAAGTCCTTATTTCTATAGATTGTCTCCATAAATTTCTGTTCAATGACATTCTGGGGTTCTTTCTCCTTTTATATACCCCCTCCCTTAATATTTTTTGTAGTGTCAGCTTGGTGGTCACATATTCTTTTAAACCTTGCCGTTCATGTTGAGAGTGATTATTGAAAGATAAGTTTTTATTGACATCATATTGCTTCTGAAGTCCTTGTTTCTATAAATTGTCTCTGTAAATTTCTCTTCTGTGACACTCTTGGGTTTTTTCTTCTTTCATAGAACTCCCCTAAATATTTCTTGAAGCACTGGTTTGGTGGTCACATACTCTTTTAAACCTTGCTGGTCTTGGAAGCTCTTTATTTCTCCATCCATTTTGAATGTCAGCCTTGCTGCATGTTCTTCTCATTATTGCCCTGAATACATCCTGCCTGCCCTTTATGGCATGCCAGGTTTCTGTGGACAGGTCTGACATTATTTTGATGGGCCTTCCTCTGTACATAAGGAATCTCCTCCCCTAGCTGCTTTCAAGAGCTCCTGTCTAAAATTATGACTCATTAGTTTCACAGTCAGATGTCTTGAGGTCTTTCTAGATCCTACGATCTTTGGGGGGAAACCTGTCTGCCTCTAGGACATGAATGCTGGTTCCATTCCCCAGATTGGGAAAATTTTCATGGAGAATTTGTTCAACTGTATCCTCTAGTTTTCTTTCTTTCTCTCCCTTTCCCCAGGATCTCCCCCCCACCCACTCATGGATTCCAGTAATTCTGATGTTGGAAGGTTTCCTTAGCTGCTAGAGAATTCAGATTAGATTAGAACTCATTGATAGCAACATCTTCTCTGGTGGCTTTCACTTCTGCCCTAGTCAATTCTATTTTATCATTATTGGTTTTCTCCAACCTAGCCATCACCTGGCTAATTGTTAGCATGAATTCCCTTTCCAACATACTGTTTATGTCCATATCCAATAGCTCTGATGGAGAGGGTACAGTTTCTGAATTTTTCCTCTGATGGGCATTCCTCCTCCTAGTCATTTTGGTGAGAGATGGCTGAGGATATATGTAGCTGAATGTATTAACCATGATCCAGGAAAGGTGCACCTTGGAATGCTTCTATAAGAGATATCTGGTGCCACACAACTTGATTCAACACTGGTTCTCAGCACCTGCTGATTGCTTCACATTCAGGATATTTAACGTCATTGTGACCCAATTCCTTATCTCTTTTACACTCCTTTCTAAGGGAGGTTGCTTCAAGTTGTGCTTTCCAAATTCAAAAGGTAAGCCAAGAAGAAATAAGCAAACAGTGGATCCAACCAACTTTGCACCAAAGCTCAGAGTCCAGATGTAAAGGCTCAAAGCCTATAGGAAATATTTTTATCTGCCTGAATCATTATTGAAGATATCTGCAGGATGTTTGCTATGACTATGCCAGAGATAATCAAGCTACCATATATGTTGTTGTCTTTACAGAATAATGAAATGTTTCCCTTAGGAAAAATTATATGTACCCAGAGTACCATGTGTTATGCAGCTACAATTGGGTTTGTTCAAAATTTAATAAAATTCTTTTGGGATGTGTCTTAAATATTCCCATAAACATGAGGTACCTGAGTGGCTCAGTCTGTTAAGCATCTGCTTTTGGCTCAGGTCATGATCCCAGGGTCCTGGGATTGAGCCCTATATCAGGCTGATTAATGGGGAACCTGCTTCTTTCCCTTTCTATGCAGCAAACCCTGCTTGTGCTCATCCTTTCTCTCAAATAAATAAATAAAATCTTTAAAAAAATGATTCCGATCAACATATCTTGCCAGATTAATTTGCCTCATTGTCAAGTTCACCAAAATCTACTTTTTAAAGATTTCATTCCCATTGTCCTTAAATGATTTCATCTCCATTCATATTTGACATAGTCAAGGAAGCATGCTAAGCTGTGATAAACCAAGTGGGCAGTAGCAGTCATTTTCTAACCACACCTAGCTGGTTACTTAAGCAACACATCATTTTGATTTACGGCAATGGAAAGTGTACAAGATAAACTCTTCAGTTTACTTTGCCCTATTGCTATGATTTCTAGTATTTACTTCCAAATATCTTAAAATTGACCAGAATGGTAGATAAAACCTATAAACTATGCCCGAGTGATCATTGCAGTCAAGTACCCATAAACTGACTCAGCTGTGTAACCATAATATGACCAGTTACCAAAAAAGTAAAAAAAAAATGCTAATTTTAAAGACCATGTAGTAACTATATTTTGAGATCTTTGGTAATATGTCAGAACTGGGTTCAATCAGGTATAAATTTGATTGTGTATTAAAGAGCAGACCTCTTAAACACAATTATTTTGGGGAGATTGTCTCCTCATCACTTTGAAGATTTAAAAAATATAACAGTCAAAATAAGTAAGACATTTATAAATGAAGTATTTGGTAAAATAAGCATATTTAGTTTATAATAACTAATGTTTGTTGTTATGATAATTTGAAAAGGTTTTGAAGTTTACAAGGCCTTATATGACATAGGCAATAGCTGGTTTTTATTGACAGAAAATACATTATTCAGAATCTGAATTCCACACAAATAGTAATTGTGTATTCGATATATGGGTATATAGAAGGACTTTGACAAGATATTCATTCCTATCGGTGCTTTTAATGATAAGGAATGGCTTAAGAAGAAAAAGAGAATTGTGTCTTCAGCTAAGCAAAATGATTGTTTTTAAAATTCAGTCAAAACATGCACATGTCATCAGAAAATAACAAATGTCTATATGGTAGATTTATATTTGTATGGAAATGTGTTATACTTAATTTTTAAATTTCTGAAATAAGATTTATGACTGTGTGGTATCTTGAGACAACCTATACTAATTTGTTGAATCTAACTTCTTTTTTTTATTTGGTGAACTAAAATTTTATTAAATTATTATGCTTGGTTCTTCAAATTTGAATAATGTTTGATACAGATCAAATAAACATTTTTAAAAAGAATACAGCCTTTATTTGTAGAGCAGATCTTGGTGATAAAATATATTACTATTTTGGGCTTTTGGTTTTTTTATTTTTTATTACTAAACATTTATTGAGATATAACACATATTCATAAAAGTACACAATTCATTAAACATAATTTTAAAGATAATCTACTCAGCTGTGTAACCAGAACTCAGACCCATAAATAGAATTTGACAAGAATTCAGAAGCCTGCCAAAATATTCTTCTAGCTACTTTTCCCCTCCAAAGATAATCACCATTTTGACTTCTAACAGTATTGATTATGTTTGCTTATTTGAAGACTTTATATAAATACAATAATTCAGCATATATTCTTTTGTGTCTGACATTGCTCTATTTTATTTGTGAGATTAATTTGTTGTTGTTTATTGTTGTAGTTTTCTATTGCCATTATGTTTAACATGCTGTTTTATGAATATATTACAATACATTTATTTACTCTGGTGCCTCAAGCAGGTGAAGACTAAAAGTTATATTTGCACACTGTTACTAAGTCAATCAAGTGCCCCAGTCTAGGCAGTGAGAGTCTCAGACAAATTTCTATAGGATCTCTAAATGTTAAAGCACACTGACCACAAAACCACTAGTAATACTTGTGGTTAACCAAAGTTGGATATTTGGTTTCTAGAAGCAATAGAGAAAGGAAAGAAAGAGAGCCATGAAGCATCCCATGGGGGAGTCAAGGAAAGGTACTTATATGGAAGGCTGGACCTCACTTATATGAGTTATAATGAACAGAATTTGTTAACCAGTCAAATTGTTGGGAGAATTAGTTCCTTTATTTTCAGAAACATAATTCTGTGAAGTTATTGTTAGGTATATCAGTGATCTAGATATGCATGGATATAAATGCACTATTGTGAGTTTAGGTAATCCCTTATGATATAGATTGTACACTTTGCAAATAGTAGCAGTATTAGGTAAGCTATGATTTCTTCTTCAATTCTTAGTTCTGCCACCACAGCTTAATGGCTAGTAAGTCTATTTTTTATTTTACTAATTTTTATGCCTCAGGAAGAGAATTAAAGCAGAAGTCAGTAAGCTCTGTGTACTCAGGAAATGCCCCCCCCCATAAAAGAATAGCAAATGAAGTCTTAATCTGGCAGACTATGGGAAGTAATAAAGAATAGAGTAGAAATAAATGGTACAGAAATAAAAAATGTAGTAAAACAGATTATAGAAGTGGTTCTTTGATATAATTGATACAATTAATAAACCCCTAGCTAGACTTATCAAACATAAAGGAGAAATCACAAAAATAAATAAAATCACTGAGAGAGGAAGTCACAACCAACACTACAGAAATATAAACAACGATGAGAATATTAGGAAAAAATATATACCAACAAACTGGTAAATCTAGAAGAAAAGTACAAATTCTGAGAAATGTACAAACCACCAAAACTTAGTCAAGAATAAATGGGAAATTTGAGTAGACCCAGAACCAGTAAAGAAATTTAATCAGTAATAAAAAATCTCCCAACAAACAAAAGTCCAGGGTTGGATATCTTCCCAGGGAAATTTTACCAAACATTAAAGAAGAAATAATACCTATTCTCAAACTGTTTCAAAAGAGACAAATGGAAGGAAAATTCTCAAATTCACTCTACAAGGAGAACATTATCTTGATTCCAAACCTAGACAAAGACCCCACAAAAGGTAAATTACAACTCAATATCCTTGATGAGCATGGGTGCAAAAATTCTTAGCAAAATATTATCATCTTGAATCCAATGGTACATTAAAAGACTCTTTCATGAGGATCAATGAGATTTATTCCTGGGCTACAAAGATGGTTCAATACTCATAAATCAATTAATTTAATATACCAAATTAATAAAAGAAAGGATAAGAACCATATGATCCTCTCAATAGATATGCAATAGATGCAAAAAAAGCATTTGACAAAATATAACATCCACTTATGATTAAAAACCCTCAAAAAAGTAGAGGTGAAGGGAACATACCTCAACATCATAAAGGACATATATAAAAGACCCACAGCTAATATCCTCAATGGGGAAGAATTGAATGATTTTCCTCTACAGTCAGGAATAAAATAAGATGTCCACTCTCACCATTGTTATTTCACATAGTACTAGAAATCCTAGCCTCAGTAATTAAACAACAAAAGAAATAAGTCATCCAAATGGGAAAGGAAGTCAAACTTTCACTATTCACAGGCAACATAATAGTCTATGTAGACACCCAAAAGACTCCACCAAAAAAATTGCTAATGCTGATACACAAATTCAGCAAAGTCATAGGATACAGATTCAACATACAGAAATATGTTGCATTTCTATACACCAACAATGAGGAAGCAGAAAGAAAAATCAAGGAACAAATCCCATTCGCTATTGCACTAAACCCCATAAGATACCCAGGAATAAAACTAAACAAAGAGGTAAAAGATCTTCACTCTGAAAACTATAGAACACTTACAAAAGAAATTGAACAAGACACAAAGAAATGGAAAAAATTCTATGCACATGGGTTGGAAGAACAAATATTGTTAAAATGTTTATATTACTGAAAGCGATCTAAACATTTAATGCAATGTCTATGAAAATGCCATGAGCATTTTTCACAGAGCTAGACTAAACAATTCTAAAATTTGCACAGAACCACCAAAGATCCCAACTAAACAAAGCAATACTGAAAAAGAAAAGCAAAGTTTGGTGCACCACAATTCCAGATTTTAAGCCATATTACAAAGCTTTAATCATCAAACAGTATGGTATTGGCATAAAAACAAACACATAAATCAATGGAACAGAATAGAAATCCCAGAAATGGACTCACAACTATATCGTTAACTAATATTTGACAGAGTGGGAAAAAATACTGAATAGAAAAAAGACAGTGTCTTTAACAAATAGTGTTGGGAATACTGGACAGATGAGACACCACTCCACACCTGTCAAAATGACTAAAAATAACAACCACCCCAGGAAACAACCAATGTTGGGCAAGGATGCAGAAAAAGGGGAGCCCTCATACACTGTAGGTAGGAATGTAAGCTGGTTCAGCCCCTGGGAAAACAGTATGGAGGTTGCTTAAAAAATTAAAAATAGACCTTATGACCTAGCAATTGCACTACTAGGTATTTACCCAAAGGATAAAAAAAAAAAAAATTAGTGATTCAGAGGGGCATAGGCCACCCTGATATTTATAACACACATTATCAACAATAACCCAAAATTATGGGAAAAATCACACATGTCCATTGACTGATGAATGGGTAAAAAAGAAGATATGTAATAATACTCAGCCATACGCCGCGAAAGAATACAAAATACTGTCTGTTGCAATGACATGGATGACGAGTTAGAGCATTATGCATAAGCAAAATAAGTCAGTCAGAGAAAGACAAATGCCATATGATTTCACTTCTATGTGATTTAAGAAAAAAGAAAAGAAAAAAAAAACAGTTGGACATAGGGGAAAAGAAGAAAGAAAGAAAAGGAAAGAAAAGAAAGAAAGAAAAGAAAGAAAGAAAGAAGAAAAAGAAAGAAAAGAAAGAGAAAAGAAAGAAAGAAGAAAGAAAGAAAGAAAAGGAAAGCAAACAAACCATAAAAGACACTTTACTGATAAAGAACAAACTGAGGATTGCTGGAAGGGATGTGGGCAGGGGAATGGGCTAAATGGGTGATGGGCATTAAGGAGGGCATGTGTTGCGATGAACACTGGGTGTTTTATGTAAATGATGAGTCACTAAATTCTACTCTTAAAACTAATATTACACTATATGTTAACCAACCATAATTTATAAAACCTTGAAACATAAAAAAAGTTTTAATATTTCTTTTTAGTATACAAAAAGTTTTAGAAATTCAATAACTCCTATTTTTTTTAAAGATTTTATTTATTTATCAGAGAGAGGGGGAGAGAGCGAGCACAGGCAGACAGAATGGCAGGCAGAGGCAGAGGGCGAAGCAGGCTCCCCGCCGAGCAAGGAGCCCGATGTGGGACTCGATCCCAGGACGCTGGGATCATGACCTGAGCCGAAGGCAACTGCTTAACCAACTGAGCCACCCAGGCATCCCAGTAACTCCTATTTTTATTTAGCCAAACACTATTTAAGTCCTAATGCTAAAAGCAAAATAAATTGAGAACTATTTATATGCAAGACAGATAGCATCATAATCTTAAGAGACAGTAAAATCATTTCTTTTTCTTTAGTGAATGAAAGAGCCATAAATGAAAGAATTTGTATCGTTTGGGTTTCTACAAATGTGATTTGATAGTTTATTTTGATATTTTAAAACCACTTTTGGATCACCGAAATGACAGTGTCACTTTTTCAGATTAATATCTTGGCAATTTTATAGAGGAAAAATCTAAAATGTGTAAATATAAATATTTTATTATATGCGTAATGTGCTTTGGTAGTCAAATTGTGTATAAGATCTTACATGAATTGTCCGTTTCCATAAGTCATATACTTAGATAAATCAATATGTCGCCCATCATAAACAGGTGCTTTTTTTTTTTATGCTTTTAGTTGAAAAGATTATAAAAATATGGCAATAAATGAAGAC
Source organism: Mustela putorius furo (assembly GCF_011764305.1). Lineage (NCBI taxonomy): Eukaryota > Metazoa > Chordata > Mammalia > Carnivora > Mustelidae > Mustela > Mustela putorius. The sequence goes on from NW_025421457.1 coordinate 39,755, forward strand.
AAGCTATGCCACCTCATATCTGAGAAGCTATTATCCACTTATTTGAAGAATGATACCTTTTAAATATTAATATATTTTCAACTTTCAATAAAAATTATAGTAAACTGTTAAACATTATGAAAGCAGAATAAATTATTATCTGCTATTAAAATAAAAAGTAGAAGGAAGAAGAGAGGCTACAAGTGGAGATAGAAAAACCAAGAATGCAATGCCTAGAAAGATGGGCACTGGGTCAGTCTGTCTTTTCTGGATGTATAGCTTTGAAAACCAAAAGCATCAACATTCAATGCAGATGAGAAGAGTGAGATTCTATAAATGCCATTTAGAGCTATCAACTCTAAAGCAGCCAACTTTATTCAACCTACAAAATTCTGACTATATTGGGTGGCAGCAGTCATGAGTTGGAGTCTTGAGGAGAAATCTCCACTACAACAATTACAGGTTTCATGTTGCAGCATATTTTAAATAAAATCAAGTATTTTATGAAGTAGATTGCATAGTACTGGCCTAGGTCTTATTCCCTGGGAAATAACTAAAGAAATGCATAAAGATCCTGTTTTTTTGAATATGTTCATATACCTGTTATTTACATATTTTTCATTATAAAAGTCATAATTTTGAATGCTCTAAATGTTGGCCAAGTATTTATTGGAGGTTTATACCTTTTTGATGGCAAAAAGGAAACAATTTTTAACTTTGTCATCCTGTAAGTTTGGTTCACTGTGAGAGTAATTCAGATACTGAGACTAAATATATTTCAGTAGCCAGACATTGAATATAAGCACAGATGGAATTTCTTCTTCTAATAGAGAATACACTTCAGTTAATACTAAAATTTGACATGTGGTGCACCTGAGGACCTTCAATAGCAAACTAATTTAGAAAGATGAATTTTCTGAAGAGAAAGCTGGGAGAGTAAGTTATTAAAGCAATTATCTCTAAATGAGAAAATGAAAATGAGGAATCTTAAATCCATTTTTTATCCAAATCTCAAGTAGTTCATACATGACTCTGCATGAATCAAAAAGAGATTTCTTTTGGATATCCAAACTGACCGCACCTGGAAAACTGAGTTGTCACGTAACACATCCTATCTTCCTGAGGACAAAGACATAACAAGAAAAAAAATACCTTTTGTTCCTTTTTTACATTTAGTCACTACTTTATTACATTACATTATGGGTCAAAAAATGCATGGAAGATTACATATTTAGAAAATGATATAAAGCAACGCTAATATAACAAAGTTATCGTGAATTTTGTCTTTATTCTTCTGATTTGTTTTATAACATACAACTGATACATTTTAAAATTGGCTCAACCTCTGATTTTTTGTTTTGAATGCTCAGGTCAAGATTTGATTTCAAAGCTTCAGTGCAGCTGAAGTTTCTGGTTGAGGATATTCCCAGTAAACTGTGGTCAAATTTATAAACTTGATATTGCCATGAAATCTTAAGACCCATTGTGTGTTTATGTTTCACTAAAATTAAACTTCTTGATACCAGTGAATATTTTCAGTATTGAATTATTGTATTCAGAGAGAAGATGCAAGATTTCCCATGTAAATTTCTTGCCACTCAGATGAAATGAATTCTGAAGATGAAAAGGAAAAACTCGTGGTTGGTGGAATAGAATTTTGGTAAAGAAGTTTGGAAAGGAATTTAATTCAACTATCTGAGATTCTCTGAATTAATTTAGTGAGAAGCTTCTCCTTATGTACTCTCAAGCGTAAGAGCACTTGGTGAGAATAAATTAAAA
>NW_025421458.1:0-67026 GCF_011764305.1 Mustela putorius furo
ATGTATGTATATATGTATATAGGTGTGTATACATTTGTGATTGTGTGTGTATAATTATGTATGTGTAAATTCACTATTGTTAATTTTTGCTCTTATTCCTCTTAAAAATCACAATTTTGTAAAAAGCATTGTTGTTTTATTTCTGCCTTCTATTTTGTAATTCCTCAACACAGTGATACTCCACCATGTTCCGCTTATACCTTTTTCATGTGTCTAATCCCATCCAACGTAATCCTTATATTCTCCTTCTTACACCAATGAATCCTCTACATTGAAGGAGAGGCCCTACAATCTATATTTTCTCATGTTCATGAGTCTAAAGGAAAAAAAATGGTTTAGTCATTTCCATGTAATTCTTATTATATTAGCTATTTCCACAACCCATTCTTTTAAATGACACATAGGTTCTTTTCTCCTCTCAGCTTTTCACACATTTTTAATATTTTTACATTTCCAAGGCTGGAATAAGAATTGGAATTGCAAATATTTTCCCCAGGTATACTTATGATTTGTTTTTATTCCTTACTTGTTCTCCCATTATCCCCCAAATATATTTCGTGACTTTCTGATGGTGGGACTTTCTTCTTGGAAGTAGAGACCATCTAGTACTCATATAGATCCTAACATTAATAGAATCCAGCTGAAAGGAGCATAACGGAATTCAAGCTTCATTGATAGGGACAGAGAGAAGTATAAAATGAAAAGAGCACAAATTTTGGTAGTTTCAAGACAGAAAGCTAACCTTTGTCATTCACTGTACGACTTTTTCAAAGCAAATAATTCAAAACTTTGTGCCCTTTTTGCTTTCTGCAATTTTGAGAAAGCCAAGAAATAATACATACTTCACAAGATCCTTCAGTGGAATTTCATCATGAAAAAAAACACAGATTCTTGCTCCATACATGCGGATTTAATATTTTATTTGTCGAACAATATGGACATCTTCTAATATTTATATTATGTATATTAATGGTTAATGAAATCTCATGTATGACACATTCAAAAATTTTTTTATGACACCTACAAACACACATTACAAAGTATGAGCACCATTAAAATTTTTAAATTAAAATATGGTGAGGTTGAAATTCACCACTTAGTCTATTTGGCACTGTTATAACACAAATAACAGAGCCTAGGTAAGCTTTAAAAACAAACAAGAAATTATACTTTTTTCCCCATTTCCTGAAAGCTGATTCCAAAAGATCAAGGTGCTGGCATGTTTGCCTTACAACGTCTAATCACAAAATTCACATAATTAGAGATGGCAGTATTCTCACTGAATCCTCCACATGGTGTGAAGGGGGGGGGGGGGTAGAACGAGTGAGCTATTCGCTGGTGTTATTTCTTTTAATATATGAGGGGGTACTAACCAAACTCATGAGGGTTTTTAGTGATGCTTTATATTAATGAGTTTTACTATTCTGCATATTTCACACACCAAGATTTTACACCACATTCATAAATGTAGTCATGCAATACTTTGCCTGACTTTTACATAGCATAAATGTTTCTATTTTCGCCTACATTATAGCCACATATCAGTACTTTTATTGCTTCTCTATGGGTGAAAAAATAATTCAATATACATTATATAACCTTATATATATGAATTTATGTAATTATAATATAAACTACAAAATATTTTCATTTTATATAAATGTGTATAGATATATATAAATTTATAATAAGCATAGGTAAGTTATCTATTTATACACCAAAGGAGGTTATTATATTGTGTTCATCTGGGGATGGGCATTTTGGACTTTTGCTACATTTTAAAATATGGAAAAAACAGTGTTGTCCACTAAACAGTTCAAGTCTAACTGAGGAGACTGATTCCTGAGTGTCTGTTGTCCTGTCTCTTTCTTTCCTGAATTCAATAGTAGAATACATGTGCCCGGTAACGTAGGTCCAGAACTATTTCCCAGAGCCAAGCATAGTAATTGAACCAACTAAATGATTTTCAATGGTGGTTTACAGGGCTCTTCCCGTTTGCGAACTTACTGACTTCTGGATAAGTTACTTAAGCAATTTTAAAAAAAAAATTCCGATCTTGTCTTTGGATCTGACCCATCTATACCCTTTTCTATTATTCTTAACCCAAATTCTATTTCCTTTCACTAGCCTATATTCCTTCCTTTTCAAGAACTACTGCACTAGAATAGCAATGATTGCTGATTAAAATTGTGAGTCTCAATTGTGCCAGAACATTACGAGAAATCTTTGAGAAATCACCATCAAACCTTTAACTCTTAATAAGACCATCTTTAAAAGTGTCGGAATCTTTACTTTGACAGAAATGAATGTAGAGATTATATCTACTCAGGAATACTAGTGGTGTTATCAAAAGGCATTTCAGTTTGAATAAGCTGAGATATGTTTGTGTCCATTTTGTGTGTGTGTTTGACCTTCCTAATATTTCATAGAATTGGCAAAACAAGTCCTTCTTCACTGAATCCTCACATGGTGGAAGGGGTGAGCTAGGTTCTTCTCTGGTGTCTCTTTTATATATGAGGGTACTAATCCAAATCATGAGGGTTTTATGGATTTATATCTATGAGTTTATATATTCTGGCATATTTCATATAGGGGATACATAGGTTATAATACATCTCTAGTAGATCATCTGTGAAGAATCCAGTATGAAACTGTGCCACTGTTATCATCATTGATAATTTACTTGTTCTATAGAAGTTGAATGATAATAACATAAAGAGAGAGAGAGAAATATTGTGAACCCATGGTAACTCATATTTTTGCGGAAAAAAGTGGGAATTTCATTAAAATTCTGAGTGTAAAAGTTAGACACACTATCTGATCCTCCTGTTAATTATACCTGGTGTACTTCACCTTTGTATGATAACACTAACATGAACAATGTCAATTAAACCTAACAGATTTTGAGTTTTATTTTTACGTCCAATTTTCTTGAAGATTTGAAATCAGTTTTGCAATAGAAAAGTATACTTTTGTCAAAGGTTTTTTAAAAGCTTTTTATCTTTCTTCTTTTTAGAATGTGAAAATCACTTCAAAATATTTTTGAAGATATGTCATCCAAGTAAATGATTTAGAACACTGATGTAGTATATACAGTTTTACCACTTACAAACTACAGTATCTTTTTTTAAAAAAACATGTTTTTAGCAATTAACTTAAGAAGGTCTTGGAAAAGTATTTTATTGCACCAAACACATCAAAGATAGTTGAAATAATATGTTAGTAAATGAAAAAAAATGTTTGACAAAAGACAAAGTTTTTATTTCAAATTTCAGATTTTATTAGGAACTTAAGAGTCCTTGACAAACTTATTTTTCTATAAACTTTAGTATCATCCATATATAAATGAATATTGAAGAGAGATACTCATATATTTATTAATTTTCTTTCTATTAATGTAGTAACTCTAATAAGTTAGAATTTACCAAGGGAGATGTCTCCTAGGAAGAGATATATGAACAATTGCCTCCCCTTAATGTGCACTCTTTGTTTTTTGCAAGAACTTTTTCAAATCTTCCACTCCCCCTTAAATTTCTGACAGAGAAGCCCCTATTTTACAGATAAGCTGAAAGCCATCAAAAACACCAAATGCTTAATATTACCCTCTATTAAACATGCAATTCTTGCTATATTAATTTTACCCACCATTTTTCCTCTCTGCTGATAAGAGAGTCATCTTTTTTTCACTGGAGTTTTTGCAACCAAGACCTCATACCTCTCTCCACTACTGTTTGTCCCTTCTCTATTGCTCCTGTTTTTAACTTGTTTCATTTTTTTTTTTAAGATTTTATTTATTTATTTGACAGGCAGAGATCACAAGTAGGCAGAGAGGCAGGCAGAGAGAGAGAGGAGGAAGCAGGCTCCCTGCTGAGCAGAGAGCCCCATGCGGGGCTCGATCCCAGGACCCTGAGATTATGACCTGAGCTGAAGGCAGAGGCTTAACCCACTGAGCCACCCAGGCGCCCCTTACCTTGTTTCTTTTAATAATTTTTTAATATAATCAAGTATTCTCATTCAAGCATTGTAAAGATATCAAAGGATTAGTAAAAATAATTAATGTAATAGTCCTTCCACTTGCTGCTTCATCTCACCCTACGTCTTCAATGTCGACTCTTTGTAAAAGATCTATATTTACTATCTCCATTTTGTCACCTATTGCTGAACCCTCAACCCTTCTAGTTTGATTTACGTTTCTCATTTCCGCTTATAGTAACCTGTAACTACAATATTATTTGGTCTAATGAACATTTTTCATTATCAAGGTGTATGCTTACTTTCCAACCATTCGATATTGTTGGCCTTGGCCTTTATCTGTAAACACTCTATTACTTTTTAGTTTACATGATATAAATATTATCTTAACATTTCTTCTATTTCTTAAGTTTACCCTTGTATACCTTCTTCTTCTCTTCTATAGTCTCATCTTTTACCAAGTTGTTAAAACGGAAGTTCTTCAAGTCTTTTTTTTTCCCCCCCTATTTCCTCCTCTCTTTTTACCAATGGCTTAAATTTTCACCTTCATGAAGAAAGACTTAACAATTTTTTTTTATACAAATTCTTTTATGAGTGTCAGACCCATGTATGCAATTGCCTATATAACAGTTCTGCTAGATATCTCCAGAATAATCTAAATCAAAACTTTTCAAATTGAATTTCATGACATTTCCCCTTGGGTTCTAGGAACCATCCCCCATCCAGGGCCTTTCTCAATACTTCTCTCTCCTTTTTCATCTATGTATATTTTACAAAATCCTATTTTTTTAACTTTCTAAGTAGCTCTTTAGTGAACCTACCTCTCTGCTTCTCCCTTTCCATAACTGTGGTCCAAACTACAATAATTTCTCTTATAAAGGACAACAATATCCCCTAATATCACTCACTGGATTGTCTCATGTCACCCTCACTGGCATCTCTAGAGTTGTGTTTCCAAAACACAAGGCTAGGCATATCACTCATATGCCTAAAAGAAATCTAAGAAATAAATAAGGAATCAAATCCTTGATACAGTTTAACTTCGTAAGCCACTTCCTCTATCTTTAGTCTTACTTTGCAACTTGCTTTTCACGAGACGGACTTATATCTAATTTTCAAGATGTGCCTATACTCCACTATGATGTAAACTGTGACATCTGGTACTTCTTTAACCTCTGGTTTTTACCTGGTTATTTCCAATACTTCCCTGGATCAAAGTTCAGCCAGATCATCTTCGAGGAAGGCTTCCCTATCTTTATTGATTAGGTCAATTTTTCTTCATTGCGAGTTTTGTAAAATACTTAGTAACTTGTTTGTTACATCTAATGTTTCAAAAATAACTATTTGATTTTTACATTCATGTCTATTCTACTAGACAATATACTCCATGAGAGCAGGTTCTGTGTCTCTTTGTACTCATCATAAAAGCCCCAGTATTTGGTATAGTACCTAACACTTAGTAGGCACTCAAAAATTTTCTTGGATGATAAAATAGATGAATGAATGTTGGATATTAAATGTCAGAGAATAGAAATTCTGATACTGAGAAAGAATCTATTATAACTCTTAACCTGGCAGAAATTCAAGTTAAAATTAAGAACAATAACCAATTCTGGAAGTGTAATAAGTGTATCACAATTGGATTTTGTCCAATTGTGAATCTAAAACAATAGTATCATTTAGGTATAACATGCTAAAAAAGTTATACATGATGACAAAGTGGGGGGACTTCTAAGAAAGACAGTGAAAAGGACTAATGAGTTAGAGGGATTGATTCATATAGGTAGAGTCATAACAATCAGCTCAGCACTGAATTTGAAATCACATTCTATATAGACTACATATGACAGAGCTTGTTTTCTGTGTTGTAAGTCTTCACTGTATTTTAATCATGATACATTTCATCAAATCAGATTGTTCTTTTCCAAGTACAGTAATTATATTTTTAAAAGTAAGACTCAAAGATGGTTTAAAAGAAACATGATAACCATCTATCATTACTGGAAGCACATGAACACCAATTGAAAATAGAAGCTGTTAGATAGAACAATTAGTTCTAGAATTAATATAATGAAATTAGGCTTGAGGAAATTTCAATCAAGCATAAAATTCCTTCCTAAATATTGTTTTTTTCTATTATGAGTGAATGTTTATAATATCTATTTTGCAACAATTTAAAGAAATAGCAGACTGAGAGGGTATTGAGGATGGGTGGGGCTAAAACTCAAACAATAAAAGTAAAGCAACTACTGGACACAGAGTGGTGTTCACAATCTTTTACTTTCAAGTATGAGTGTTCCTATAATTTTTAAACTTTGGGTAATTATAAATATTTACTGTATTTTAAATTAAATTTGATTTCATCTTTTAAACATTTTTATATTTGAAAATAGAAGCTGTTAGGTAGAACAATTAGTTCAATTAGAAGTATCTAATGACAAAAACAAAATTTACCTCTTAGAGCAAAAAAGAAAAAAAAACAGCAAATACAAAACCCTGTATTTATTAGAAGAGACTTGTGATCTTAGATGTTGACAAAAATCTCAATATTGTTTTAACATTTTATATGGGAATTTTATATTTCAATATTTGATTATTCTTGATTTTTTTGTTCACATGTTCTTTGTATCTCTGTCAGGCTCAATTCAAAGACCTATCCTTTTCCTTGTATGATGACAAAAATAGAATAACTCTGAAAAACAGATGAACAAATATTCCACGGGGAAAAATTCATTTCCTTTCATTCTTCATGGATGCTAGACAGTATTTCCTGGAGTTCTAGCTAAGTGTGGTCATATAAATAAGCTCCCACCAAGAGAATGTGAGAGAGGAGGATATGTGCAACTTTTCATCTTACATATTAAGAGGCAATCAGACCTCTTTCCTTTTTATCACAAGTGAGAATGATTAATCACTCAAATGGCCTTGGAAGTCCTCTGTGACCATGGCAGAGCTGCTTTCCTGAGCCCTAAATGACCCTGTGGATCAGAGCTGGCCTGTGACATTAAACACTTCCTAACATTCTCTGATTATGGAACTACCTGGTTTTTTTGTAGAATAGTTCAACCTTCTATTCGAATCAATACATAGATAAGCAAGAAAACCTTTTTTAAAAATCTATGTATTGTGCATAAATTGTTGTAATCGAAACAAAACAAAAATACCCCAAAAGCATAGTTGCATTGTGGGTTTGCGTCAAGTACCAGCAGGTTATGGGAAGATCATGAGATTTCTGGGTAGTCTGTGGTTTTGCTGACATTTCCGAACTTCACACTAGTATGGTGTCCTTTTGGAATTAAGCAGCTGAAAATGAAATAAAGATGTCACTTGAAATGCAAAGTCTCCAAATGGAGCTGGGCTCTTGGGGCAAGTACTTGCAGAGTGCCTATGAATGACATCAGATGGATTTTGTGGTAAGAACTCCCTAATCTTGTGTCCATATAAATTAATTCTTCTACAACTGCGCTGGTTTCAGGATCAGTAATAGAACCCTTTTTGTGAGAGAACATACTGAAACAGTGAGTTATTAGCCCATGTCCCACTCAGGGTTGTTAAATTTGATGACCTTAGTAACTTCATCAGAGGTTTACTGTTTCCATTTAACTCTCCTTTTACCTTGAAGGAGAGAGACGTTAATGCTCTTTTGTCTGTGTTGAATGCTTCCTTGGTGCCATTTTGTGGTATTTGCAGGCCTCCCTGACATTATCAAATGGATTGACATTTTAAATATTTGCAGTGCTCAGTGGGTACTAATTCAGCAAAGGTGAACCACAAGCTTCTTTCACCGTGGCACAGCAAGTGATGTGTGTCTGTTTAATCACAGCAGCTGAAATGAGATCAAAAGCCACTGTGTTGTTAAAGTCCTAAATCTGCTGTCACAGCAGACACACCTGGAGGGGTCCTTGAAGGAAAAAGCTAAGTAGTGAAGAACCTACTTAGGCCACCGGCTTATCTGACTGAACCCATTAACCCAGCTCAGGAGGAAACTCTCCTAGCATATAACATTTCCATATTTTTAGTAAATTCTTGGTAGGTGCAGCTTGATCATTTGTGGGCCTCAGCAATTCTTGATTTTCTTCATACTCTAAATTAAATTTTTATTTCCTATGTTTTGTCAGAGTTGCGAGTCCAAATACTCCAAAAGATGAAAAATGTAAATTATTCTACATGGTCACTATCACAAATTTTGGTGACTTTATTCAAAAGGGAATATAGAAAGCAAAAAATTGTACTACAGTACTAACTTTTTGGCTATTGAGATCTCATACCACATGTATTATTTATAGATTTTTATAATGACCAATGTTAAAACATCAATGAAAAGAATGACTCTTTAAAATTTTAACCTAAATCTTTTTTTTTTCTACAACATATGAACTTTATATATAATCCCTAGTATTTTTAAATAGCCCATTACATAACTATTTGTATTTAGATTAACTTAAATATCTTTTAGCCTTCAACTTTCTGCAAGCAAGCATTTGTGTGAAGATTTGCAGACAAAATCTCATGACTTACCTCAGTCACATGTATGCCTCTAGAAACTCAGCATTGCTATCTTCCAACCTAGTCTTCCTGAAGGTTTATTGTATCAAATCTTGAGGCAAGTGTGTTAAATGCATTAATACAGAAAATATAAAGGACTAGGTCCCTGTACTTTAAATTGCTGTGTGTCTATAATATTTAAGATGAGAGTAGACTATAAAGATAAAAAATTTGTTAAATGTTAGTTGAAAAAATCAATATACAGTATAGTTTGGGTGTATAAGACTTAGTATGACAGTAGAGAGTCACTGAAAAATTTGGCAGATAGTTCAATGATTTGTCCTACAATTTGTTCTACTTCTCATCCTGCTACGTAAAATTCTTGGTTGTCAGGAAATTCCTTCTAATACCTTTTCTTTGTAGTTAAGGAAAAGAATTAACATAATAGCAGAAAATAAAGTAAAACAAAAACCATGGAGATTATGGGAAAGGAAAAATAAGTAATTGGTGTGGGGATGTTTGCCAACATCCATCCTCTTCCAGTGCCCTGAAATGAAACTGTTTTCACATCAGATCCTCATCATCATGTCCCACTTGGCTACTATCAGACAACACTAAGACTTTCATAAACAGATTTAAAGAGCACATGTTAGAGGATAGGGTCTGTTGAGTGTGAGGAGAAGGAAAAATATTAAGGTAAGAGATTATCTCTATATTTAAGAAGTTGAAAGAAAATACTTAGCTGGACAAGCTATAATAAACTATGTATTTATTGAACATGACTAGAAACATGGCACCATTCTGGGTGTATGGGTGAAGGATATAAGGATGTATATCTTCATGGAGCTTTCAGTCTAGCAGGAGAAACAAGAGGGAGGCTGATAATTAGACATAACATAAGCCAACTATGTAGTTTGCTAGAAACTGAAAGATTTCACAACAAAAGAGTAAAATGGATGGAGAGTGTGTTCATGGTTGGTAAGAACTGGTCCTATTTAAGCTGGTGAGATTCGTATAGAGACCTGATTACAAATGTTAACTGGAGAATTTTTTTTAAGAGATAGGAGATAAAAAGTGTATTAGGGAACATATAGAAAAACATCTGTGGAAATACCACTTATTAACTATCCACTTTCAGGCTGGGGCACTTCCCCATCTCACTTTCCCAGTATCCTCAACTTCTCTAAAGTTTAGCGTCATCTTCTAGCTTTCCCATCCACCCCAGAATCCCGGAGGATACTGCTTCCCTGGCATCTCTGCCAAGTCGGGGCTTCTTTCCCATATCCTTGAAATCTTTTGTTCTGGTTATCATGAGGTATGTTCCTGAATTTACATTTCCTCTTCCAGAACTTTCTGTGTCTTTCCTCACATTCCTAGTTTCAAGTGTCCTGTCTTCAGACTGTACAACTATAGAAATCTTATGTGTATTAAACCTAGATGAACTTTTGAATATTTTATTCTTAGGTTTATTTCTAGTCTCTTTGATACTCTATTTGTATCTTATGACTTTAATGTCTATATAACTGGCCCAGATTGTTCAAATCCTTGATCTTTTCTACTCCTGAGACTTTAGGTATCACTGTAACTTAGCCATTCACTTATTAAATCTTGAGATTATCAATAACTCAATCTTTTATAATCTTAATTTTAAGAATTTCTGTCTCTGACTTTTATTTACTCTCTAGTTTTCCCCTTTACTATCCTGACACAAACAATCCTTTTCCCCTGGATAAACTTACAATTTATTTTTCCTGCTACTTTTTACAATCTCTTCCTCTTCACGTGATATTTCTTGATTTTCCTTCATATTCAGCTTAAATTCCATGTGTTATCATTATAATCACTCTGCAAATCTCAACATCTTTTAATTTCTCACTTTGTTTTATTTAGTTGGCAGAAAGAAAGAAAGAGAAATGAATTCCAGATAATTTGAACTTGTACCTATTATAAACTTATATCGATGGAGTTGAGTATAGCAGGATAAATCATATAATCTTGCTGACTAGTCTCACTTTAAATTAACATATCTCCTTAGTATATTCAATTTTGTGTTAGATAGCTTCCAGTACCTCCTCCCCATTTTCTATTTTAGCTTATAAACATGCCTTTTATTTAACTGAGGAAAGAGAAACAATAAGAAAATTGCAATACAATAACAACACCCGCCACCCAATTTATCTGCTTCCCATTTCAACAAAATTTTCTGAAAGTGTTGTCTATTCCCATAGTTTCCAAATCATCTCCTCACGCTTTTTCTTCAATCTGCTTCATATAGGTTTTTACTAATATTAATTCACTGAACCTCTTGGCAGAGTCAACAATGATCTCGGTTTTGCTAAATCAGGTGGTTAATTCTTAGTTCTCTTATCTGGCCAAACATGTTTCTACCCCTAAAAAATACTTCACATGTCTCCCATCATACTATACTCTCTTATTCTTACCACAAGTTCTTACTTATGGGCTCTTTCAAATTTTCACAGGATAGGTAGTCTAAACCTACATACATTGTTTTAAAGGTAAAAGGGAAGAGATAAATCTTCCTAATGTAGTTTGAACATTGCTTTGGTATTAGAACTGGATAAAAGATATACCAGTAAAATTATAGGCCAATTTCATTTTTTTAATAAATTAATTTATTTATTTTCAGAAAAACAGTATTCATTATTTTTTCACCATACCCAGTGCTCCATGCAATCCGTGCTCTCCATAATACCCACCACCAGTACCCCAACCTCCCACACCCCCGCCACTTCAAACCCCTCAGATTAAAACAAATAGATCTAAACATGCTAAAGAAAATAATAGCTCACTGAATCCAAATGCATATATATAGTAACCAAGTAAAATCTATCACAGATATTTGAGAATGTTTTTCTTTAAAGATTTATTTATTTTAGAGAGAGACAGAGTGAGAGAGTGGGGGGTAGGTAGGGGTAGTGGGAGAGAGACAGACTCCTTACCAGATGCAGAGCCCCACACAGACTCAAACCGAAGACCCCCTAGAGGCCATGACCCAAGCTGAAATCAGGAGTCTGATACTCAATTGACTGAGCCACCCAGGCTCCCCTGAGATTTTTTTTTTTTAATATTTTATTTATTTGACAGAGAGATCACAAGTAGGCAGAGAGGCAGGCAGAGAGAGAGGAGGAAGCAGGCTCCATGCTGAGCAGAGAGCCCAATGCCGGGCTTGATCCCAAGACCTTGAGATCATGACCTGAGCCGAAGGCAGAGGCTTTAACCCACTGAGCCACCCAGGCGCCCCGAGAATATTTTTATATTAGAAAATGTGTTCGCAAATTACACTAAAAGATTTATGGAGAAAAAATATATATTGATAAAAATATGTCTTGATAAAATTCAGTACTCACTAAGTTTTTAAATCAACAAAGTACTTAACACAAAGAGGTATTTATCAGAAAATTAGAGCAAAAATTTGACTTAGTAATAAAATGTCAAGACATTCTCTAATAATCAGAAAAAAAGCAAGAATAGCTACTATCTCTATTTATTTTAGTTTTCAATTTTACTTGAGGCTCTACCAAATGCATTGAGAAAAGAAACAAAAAAAGTGATGAAAAACAAAATAGAAAAAATAACATAGCTATAAATTACAGACAATACAATTATCTACCAAAATCAAGAAGTCAATACAAACCAAAATTATAATTTGCTGGAAATCAGATCATGGTCAAAATCAGGATTTTCTTACATAAAAATTGCACAATAAATTTATGAATATGTAATTAAGAAAAAGATTACCTTATGTATAATAGATACCAAATATAAAGAGTATATACATAAGTTAACCAATAAATAGAATTTTGAATGGAAAATAATCAAAACATTTCAAATTGTGTGAGATATATTAAAACTTTTACAGGAAAAAATAGTAAAAATTAAATAAATAAGTAAATAAGTAAATAAAAATACAAAAATAAATCTATATAACTGTAGAGATAAAACACATACAGGGTCAGTATGTTAAAGGTAACACTCTGTTCTCAACTAGTCATATAAATTCAATGCCATTCCACTCAAAATTTATATAGTTTTTTAATAGAAATTTACAGTACAATTATATATACATATATATAATTATTAAATGGTCAAGAATAACCAAGTGAATTAATAAAAGGAGGATTATAGGCTTAATCTGTCAGTTCTCAAGACTTTCTATAAAGCTTATACTAATTAAAATAATGTAACTGGCACAGAGACAGTCAATAAACCAATGTAACAGGATATTAAGACTAGAAGGAAATTTTCATAAAACAAAAGTATTATATAACATATGAACCACCATATTACAAAGGAAAGGAGGGTGCCCTGGTGACTCAGTCAGTTAAACAACTAACTCTTGATTTCAGCTCAGGTTAAGATCTTAGGGTTGTGGAACTGAGCCCCTGGTAAACCTCTGTGCTTGGCAGGGAGTCTGTTAGGATTCTCTCTCCCTCTCCTACTGCTTCTCTCCCTGCTTGTGCTCTCTTTCCCTCTAAAATAAATAATTTTTTTAAAAAAGAAAGTATGACATATCTGATAATTTAGGAAGCAAAAATGGTAAAATAAACAAATGGTTCCAGACAATTAGATAGACAAGAAAAAAAAAATGAAATTGTTTCTGTATTACACTATATACATTTATAAATTTTAAATGAATTAAAGGCTTAAACAAACAGATTTTAAAAAAATAAAATGTAGAAGAGTATCTCTATGTAGTGAGGGTAGGAAATATTTTATAAACAAGAGACAAAGTGCACAACCCAAGGAAGAAAAATTGATAAATTCAATTTCATTTAATTGTATAATCAACAAAGACACCACAATATATTTTGTTAAAATAAAAAATATACACTCAGAGAAGATATTTGAAAATTATATCATCAGTTGAAGACTAATTTCCAGAATATATGATTAATTCTACAAATCATTAATTAAAGGAAAAAAATGAAATGAGAAATGAGCAAAGAGAATGAACAGGTGGTGTATAGAAATCTGTATACACAATCAGCATAAGAAAAGTTCAA
This sequence comes from Mustela putorius furo, assembly GCF_011764305.1. Lineage (NCBI taxonomy): Eukaryota > Metazoa > Chordata > Mammalia > Carnivora > Mustelidae > Mustela > Mustela putorius. The sequence goes on from NW_025421458.1 coordinate 13,482, forward strand.
CTTTAAAAGTACTAAGGGGATATGAATTAAAATAAAAATTAAATGTCATGTCACATTCATTAGTTTGAAATATTATATCCAATGTCACTAATACTGTAAACAAAGAAGAAATAGAGAAACATTGTTGATAGCAATGTGAAGTCATTAGAGAATCATTTAAAAGTAGTAGAGCTCAAGAATCTATGTTGTGACCCATTTTCTAGGTTTCAGCACCAGAAAAATCTCTCGTAAAGACTAGGACACTTCTAGAGGTCCTATTATTCTGTCCAGAGTTTGGTAACAATGAAAACGTGCACATAAACCAAGTTTTCTTGGAGCTTGGTGGTAAATAAATAAATCATACTATATTTATGTAAATTTGTACTAAAATCCCCCTTTTATCTGTCTGGAATAAATCAGAATAGAAGTTCTCAAAATGATAAATCTCAAAACCCAATGTTCTATTTCTTAGGATAGTTGATGAATACATAATTGTCCATTTCATTGTTTTTATAGTTTTATACATAATGTTAACTATCTTTTATGTAGTTGATATTGAGCTAGAACAATATAGAAAAACACTGTTGAGTAGAGAAGGAAAACTTGAAAAAAGACAATATGTGGTAATAAAAGACAGTAAGTAGTAGCCAGTGCTCTGGTTGGTGATGTTGTCACCCAGAAGAAATACATGAGAGCTTTCTGAGATGTTGAAAATGTTTTTAATCTTTATCTGAATACTGGCACACAGGTGTGTGTTTGTGTGTGTGTGTGAGAGAGAAAGAGAGAGAGAGAGAGAGCAAGAGAGAGAGAGAGAGAATACTGAAGTGCTTTGTGTTTCTGGGTGAGAAGGAGGAACATGGACTGCCTTCAAAGAAGATGTAAGGAAAGAGAAGTTTAGCCCAGTCATAAGACATCATTTACTGCTGCTCATTTCTTCATTGTCTTTGTGTAGTCCTGGACCTCCAAAGGGCCTACATTTGTATGGCTTTCTCAGAAAAATCTCTCCATGTTGTCTACTTTAGTGATCCTATTTTTTTTTCTTTCCTTATATGACCTCCTAAATCCATGTCTTTGCCATTTTGCAGATTTTTGTTTCCAGTCACTATACAGTCATTAGGCATGTTTCTCTGGCTCCTCTATGGGTTCTTCATAGCACTGAGAATCTAATTAACACAATATATTTGGAATGGATAGGTGGATTTTCTAACCTGCAAACCTGTACTTTGTAGAATTGTAAGAAGGATATAAAGGTTGACCAATGCCAAAAGGCATCAAATGCCTCTTCCATATTCCTGTTTAGTGGTTAGCCATGTTCCGTTAAGCTCCTCAGAGAGGGATAATTTGGCATCTCCTGAACCAAAACAACTGTAGATCTAAGGGTTAGAATATTCTTCATGTTAATACCAAAAGCTGTAATTGCAGGTTCCACACCATACTATTTATATTTTTATAGTATCTGGCATATACTGGGTTCAACACATTCAGTTGAATAAGTATTTGCCAAATGACTGCTGTGTTAACAAGAAAAATTTCATTGAATGCTGGATATATATTTTGTCTCTAGATGATAAAATATCTAAATAAAAGTAATGGATAAAAAATAATCCAAAATAGTTTGAAAAAATCCAAATGCTAACAAAGTACAAAGGCAACATTGAGTTAAATAATAATTGGCACACGTTGAAATGAGTCATTCTCTGCTTGAGCAAAGGCAAGGCCATTTGCAGCATAATGCAAAGCAAGTCTGCTATCCCTCAGGGAGGACACAGCACTTGATCTACTTTTTCCATGATATATTACCTTTCAGAGCTTTTCTTTCACATAAGTAATCACTTGCAGGGCAGAAAGAATGTCTTATTGCAAGAAGAAAAAGAGGAAAGTAAAAAGTACATTCCAGAGAAAAATAGAAACCCCAAAATTCAACCACTTAAGTTTATCAAACTTGAGGAATTCATTAGCAATAAAAAAGAATCAACAAAATTAAAGACTTACACGAGGAACTAAAAAGAGATTATAAGAAACAAAATGTTTCCTTGCTTGTTCTGAAATATTTTCAGAACATTGCAGAGTATATTGATCATATTGCATTTTCCCTCTTGTTATACTATTTTTAAATTATAAGATAAAACAAATCTTCGGGGGAAAAAATAAAAGAGATTTATAAACAAACATTTCCATCATCATAAACATGCTCCAAATACTGAAAGTCCAGTCATTTATACTTTCAGAAATAAACAGTAGAAATGATGTTATGACTACATTCTATGTCAAATATAAAATAATAAACAATATTATTTTCCTTAGATCTCCATTTCCTCTGATTTATGTCAGGTTCAGAAAATGATGCAGTATCAAGTCCAAGACATCACCATAAATAGAAGTTCCCTGCAGACCATGGAAAAATTGAACTATACCTTTTCAACCCTTGTATTTCTTTAGAACTCAAAGATAACTTGAATCTGAATATTATGTCTGACATTTGATGATTGTTCCTATTTTGTAAAATGGTGAAGGAAGAATAAAATAGTGAGATTTGGCCACTTGTATTCCATTTTCCTGTACCATTTTATCTAACCAAAGTCTTCACTGGTATTGTATATTCTCTCACAGTTTCTAACTATTATACAGATGGTATGTCAGGATAGCGATAGAAAATTACAGGAATATTTTATGTTGGAAATAATTCACCTATATTAGAATTGTACTGTTGGGGCCCTTAATAACTTAGGTACTTTTCTGAGGTGAGATTCATCAACTCAAGTTCATTCTGTTCTCTGTACCCTAGTCAGCAGTTACTGTCCTTACCAAAATACACATTAAACTAAACATGTCATCTTGGGGAATAGAGCATATCCCTTCCATTTCTACTGTAACTATTCTCTATGGACCAGGACATGGACACTAGAAAGTTTGTTTGGTTTTTAATTTCCTAAGTTGAGATTTGACTTTCCTTTGAGCTGCAACTGGTGAAAAGCTGCAATTTTATAATTAATTTTTGTTTTGCTTAGTAATACTGATTTTGGTTAGTAATACTTATCTTTTCATCACGTCCTCAAAAGTTTTTAAGATTGATGAATGATGTAATTTGGTTAAATTTTGGTTATCTTTGGTTAAAGAAGTCATTTCCGTTTTTCTTGCTAATACAGACGTGTATTCCCCTGAGAAACTTCTCAGTAGCGGATTGATGGGGACGAAGAAATTTTCACAGGTAACTATTTTTCTTTAATGTAGCAACTGAACATCATTTCCCAATATCTGAAACCACCTCTTTTCAGAAAAAGTTCAGTTTTACAGAACTTTTCTTTAATGGGTCTGGAAAAGAAAAGGCCATAGTCAATGGATTTTTTTTTCATCTTCTACTCAACCTCATGTAATAATTTTGGAGGAATCTGTTAATTAATGACTACCAAAATATTTGCATTGCAACAGATCATTCATACTCATTACATTAAGTGTGAAAGACTTCATAACGTCCAACTTTTGTGAAGCTGGAATATATTCTTGACTTGTCAAGGGAACCAAATAAGTCACTCTATCTCCCTGGAGAGGTAGAAGATGTGGAACAAAAACCATGAAGGAAGTAGGAACACAATCCTTTTGGTAAAACCAGAGGATGGGGGAATACATTTTCAGGTTCAGCCTCCTGCCCTCAGGTTTCTAGGTAAGAAATAGAGGGTACTACTGATAAGTTAACAATTAACCTGACTCGAAAGAATCTGCGAATGCTGCACTAAAAATAGCACAGCTTGCTTGAGTCTTGGTGGATAAACGGAAACTTTCCAGAGGAGAAAGGAGGAGAAGGACATGGCAAAGACGAAAGCAGTTTCCAATGCTCAGAAAAGGCTTGAAAGACCATTCAATGTCTTATTGTACGATGAATAAGAAAATAAATAAATAAAAAGAAAGTCATAAGATAAAATAAATATTATGCCATATTTTATATCTTATATAATTATACATGGTATACATTACTTAAAAACTCATTGAAGAAAAGATACAGATGAGATAAGAAATTTGAGCATTATCAAAATTTAACATCAATGGTATTAGCTAAGAGGAAACAAATGAAAATCAAGGGTTTCAGTTAAAAATATATTATCATAAAACAAAAAAAATATATTATCATAAAACAGATTAGTAAATTTCCATGAAATCTACCTATTCTCTAATGACTGAATCAATATAGCCATACAGGAAAGCTTTAAAATTTAGGTTCATTGTCTTCATCTTATGGAATTAGTGCTTTATCTGAGAAATGTTAATCATTATTTAAATCATTTTAGTAAAAGAAAATGTATATGTACACAGGAATCTTACATACTACTGTGACATAAAAATGTGTTTTGAACAGAATATATCTAAAATATTGTGCTTTTTAGCATGGTTCCAGCATCTTTACTTAAGCCTATCAAAATGTCTAATTTCAGCAATGTTTCATGGAAATATTTTCAGTGAAAAGAAAGAACTTTCATTAAAAAGATGCAAGATACTTAACATGAACTAAATATTAGTAATATGAGAGACTGTATAAAATTCAGAATCATTCAAAATTCCTGCCCAGAATTTATATTATAAAAGCAATGAGCTAGAATTGCACAAGACAAAAAGATAGGCATCAAAAAATGAAAAATATCTCATTGAAGCTTAAACTATTCAAATTTCTCATGGAGATTGGAACAAGTTTTTAATTCTAGGTAAAATACAACTTATTTTTCACTGACTCTTGCATCCACTTTTATTGTGGCACATATAGCCCTCTATAATGTACTGGTAATGTTTGGATGTCCTAGGAATTTTATGTCCTATATTCACACCCAAAACCTGCCATGGTCTTCATCAAATTTATATATTTTCTTTCTCTTTTCTTACTTAAGAACACCTACGTAGTTTTACAGTTTTATTTATAAGTGCCAAATTAATGTTATGGTTTATTTTTATAGCACAATTTTTATTAAAAGATGTTTCTTTTTGTTTATTCTTCTCCTATCCCAGACCTCATGTCCTTGCAAAGGATGGGAACCAAAGTGAAAACTCAAAAATATTAGCTTGATTACTATGGGGTCCAATATAAATTTTGTGCTAGTTGCTTTTGCTTTTTTTTTTTTTTTTTTAAGATTTTACTTGTTTATTTGACAGACAGAGATCACAAGTAGGCAGAGAGGGAGGAAGAGAGAGAGAGGGGAAATCAGGCTTTCCCTGAGCGTAGAGTCCAATGTGGGGCTCAATCCCAGAACCCTCGACCATCACCTGAGCCAAAGTCAAAGGCTTTATCCCACTGAGCCAACCAGTTGCCCCTGGTTTTTCAATTAATTTCATCCTTCACCATGTAACAGTACTCCTTACCCTTCGATAAGCTAAGTCTTAGAATAGTCTTGTTCCAAGTCTCATGAAAATCAATTGTGGAAGAGTGACTAGAGCCCAGATTTGTTTCCATAGCCCTTGTTTCTTCAGTTATGACAAATTGCTTCCTGATGCTCCAATCTTGGAATTGTAGGTTCCTATTGAAAAGATTTATATTCAAATTAATTATATATATATATAATTATATGTAAGTGGGCTTCTTTAAGGAAAAATGAAATACAATTACAATGCTTTTTGTTTGTTTGTATTGTTTTATTTTTAACAGAACTACGTAACTGGCTCTCTGAGCTAAAACTTAATTTAAAGATGAATTCGGTACTCTTCCAGGACCAGTGGTGGTATGTCAGGTACTATCTTCTTTCTGTTAAGATAAAATAAGTGTTAAATTGTTTTAACTGACTGAAATAAATAGATAAGGATATGAATAGTCAAAAATTGAGAATTCTTTTTTTTTTAAATCATTTACCACATTTAACTTGGGATTCTCTACAATTTGTTGCACCAAGTGAATAAAATGTGGGTGTATGTGTGGGAAAACAAATATAAATAGCTTTATTTTCTCTAAGATTGTTCTTAATCATGCTCTGGAAAATCTCCCTTTCCCAGCTCTTGCACACATCTCAGGGAGATCCTTAACTCCCTGATCCCTTTCAGATTATAACATGAAATCATTCAGTTCTATCCATTTGTATGATCTCATCTCCTATATTTCTCTGAGACCTCACCTTCTCTCCACACTATGCTTCACTCTGGCTCTGGGGCCCACACTAGAAAGGTATGTATGACTGATTATACCCATCCTTATATTGAGATGCAGAGAAGGAACTGGGAGTGACCACCATAGTTCTGTTCTTACCTGCTATCCGTTGGTGGTGGAAAGACGTTGCTGATCTCACTCCAGCCAGATCTGCGTTTGCTTTCTCCTAGTAGCTAGTTTCTGTTGGTGGTGATCTCCACATAGATGGAGTTTCTTAGTGTTTACCATGGCATCCAACATCATAGAGGGCTCCCTAAGGCAGGTTCAGCTTAGTCATTCTCAGTCCCTGGCGGTAAGTAGACCATGCTCTCAGCCCTGACTATAAGTTTTCTCATTTTTTTTCCTTGGCAGCCACCTAGGCAACATTTTATGTTCCTTTACTTTTATGTTTCCTCAGATAGAGCCACAGAAACCATTACTATGCTCTCCAGATTTCCAAGAACCATTAAAAACTTGAGGAGCTATGGTGTTGTTGTTCAAGGCTTAGAACCCTGTAATCCCTACTTCTCATCATAATGTGGGCTTCTTTAACAAACAACCTACTGTCAGAATTATGCAGAAAGTAGCAAGCACTAGTGACCATGTCTATGTACAAGAATGAAATTACAGGGAATTAGTCTTACTTTGTTGAAGGTGACCACCCCACACTTTACTCTGATGCCAACTCCAGAGAAAGGTCACTTGATTCCTCAGCATCAAGCATACAGGCAGGGCAAGCGGCTTCTCTCTCCCTTCCTGAGGGTTCCTTTCTTCAAGGGAAAGCCCCTTCTGTAGCCCCTTCTTGCTACATAGTGGGGGCAGAGGTTCAAAGTACATGGAGTATCCCCAGTGTTTATGCAGAAAGAGAAAATGAATGTCTAGCAACTCTAAGGATAATTGAAATGGTCATTTCTTTCTTGAATTGTCTGCCTATAGACATAAAAATTGTGCTTCTGGGTAAGGGGGTCTGGAGGGCAATAACTGCTGGGTTAACAAAGCCAATTATGTGGGAATTTTCAACAGACTTGGAAGGTTATCTAGCTCTAATCATTTTCTCTTTCTTTAAAATGTCAAATCATTAAACTTTGTCTTCACTGTTGGATTCTAGATATAAATATCTGTGCAGCAGAAAATGTGTATTCACACCTTTACCACATTTTATCACCTTATTTTAGCATTACTTGGAGATCTAAAAAACCTATCTTGTGAAAAAAAATGACATTATGTCTTTAAGACATATTGAATAAATATGCCTGATGAACAAATATAAGCCTTTGGTCTTCTTGACAAGTAGATTTCTTCAGGAAGATGAATTTACCAAGCTCTCTGACCTCCAGGACAGAAATCCCTGTAGTCATTTAACTCACTCCCTTTGCTCTATCTGCAAACTCTATGAGCAAGCATTTAAAATTTTTATTTTTTCAAATATGACTTTCTGTAGCTCTTCTTGACCATCAATATTAAATATTCAGTTTTATGGTGTTCTCTGTGTAATTTTCCCAATCTTTTCCATGTTTCTAATCATGATTCGAGTTGCCTTCTCTTTGCCAATTTATTCTGTTTGTGAAAGGAATGTCCTCTCCATAAGTAACTATTATGTGGTAGTGTTATTGTCCAATTAGACAAAGACTTTGGCTTCTCAAAGATAGTATGCAGAAAAATCAATCCATAGATGTTACCATTGGCACAGAGAAAAAGCAGAATCAATGGCTCTTTCAAAGAAGTCTCGCTCATATTCTTAGAATTCTCTATGCATCAAGTGAAAGTTAAACACGTTTTTTTATATAATAAAATACTTATAAATAGGCCATCTTCCATTTTCTTTGTAATAGAATAATTTTATGTTAAAAAATGTAAAATTTTCAAAGAAACCTATGAATATAAGGGAAAGTTAAAGTGTTCTCCCTCTCCCCCTCCAACTGCCTTTTTGCAGGCCATTACCCTACCTATCAAATTCAAGAATAATTTCCACTAGCATTTTGTTTTTTCATAGCATAAAATTAACTTTTGTAATAATCTCTAACAACAGGAACAATGAAGTTCCAAATATATCTGTTAGAGACATACACTTTGTAAATTACGGTAACATACAAAGGAAAGTAGTTCTTCATCCAGTTTAAATGCAAGTGAACCTATGTATTTGGTCAGTTTCTTTATCTACAGAGAAAGACAATTTCATTACTGTGATCTTAGAGGTTCACCTTCTGCTCAAAATCTCAAAGGATTTAGCAAGCTAGAGCAGGTCAACAAATATAACCCAATAAATGTGATAGCACCCACTAGCTAGTTAGACAAGCAATAAGGAGACCTCAGTTATAAACTACTTAATCTAGACTTTAGTAAGGAAATCAGAGACTTGAAATCTGGTTAATTCCCCGCTCCCTTTATTGAACTCTCCTCCTCTGCTTTTCTCTACTTGTCCCTCGGATCCTAATGTAGTTATTAGAATTACAACACTAAACAACATTGACTCCATTCATCTAGCACTTAATCTCTAATATGCAGAGGTTAAAAGTCAAAAAATGATCATTCATATCAATGATTTTAGCAGAAGATAGCTGCCAAACCATGTAGGGCTGCTTAAGGGAGAAGAATGAGTTTCGAGCTATTTCACAAGTCATATCCTGTAATGGAATCACATTATAATCCTTCACTGCTAAAGGAAACACTGGATCACACAGGACTGATGTTTGCAAAGTATTGTAGCTTAAGAAAACATAAGTTATCTCATCAATTATTTTCACTTAAATAGTAGATTTAACAATTGTCTGTGATCAGTGTTGTCTATTGATCAATAGGAAGTAATAATGATTCTTATATTTGTCATCATTTAACAATATTTATGAAATTTGTCCCTATGCCTAGAAAAAGTTATTTTTGAATTTCCAAATTTGTAAATACATGAATCTTTTTAAATTTTTGGAAACCAAAATGTAGTTAAAATCTGAGATAAGAGAAACCTATTTTTAAAATATCCCTTGAAATTCTTCTGTGATGTGAGAAAATCTGTTTCATTATGCAAATAATCTTTCATTTATCTTCTTACCCCTTTCAGCTTCCCTCTCTCTCTCTCTCTCCTTTTTAAAAGATTTTATGTATCTGAGAAAGAGAGAGCATGAGAGAGTGGAGAAGGAAAGGGAGAAATAGACTCCCAGGTAAGCAGGGAACCTGATGCAGGTCTTGATCCCAGGACCACGGGATTGTGACCCAAGCCAAAGGCAACTGTTTAACCCACTAAGCCAGGCAGGTGCCTCCCCACTCCCCTTTCAGCTTCTCTTAAAGTAACATGTTTATAATTTAGTAAATGATTTTTTAAAAACACATTAACTCATACATTTCTTCAGTCAATCTTTAACTCTTTTCCATTAAAAAAAAAATGGTCAGTACAAGAATAAAATAATGTCAACTGCTTCCCCTCCCCCTTAGTGTATCACTGCTTTTCTTTCCTAAAGACTTGAGTGCTCTTTACAAGACTGGGGGCGTTCTATTTTGGTAGCCTTGTGAGCCTCTGATAATCATCTGCAGGGTATATGGCTTTAGCACAGCCATATTGTGATGGAACATTTCACTCCAACAAACAAAGGATAAGAAGTTTGAAGAAAATGGGAGAAAATCTCCCTGACAACAAAGACATTTATCCATGTGCAAAAATGATAGACAGAGTCACTTTGGCACCTTGACAATTCAGACACTGCACTCCACAGTTTTGTCTTCCTGGCTGCTTTTTCCCAAGTCCATATATAAGACAAGAATGAAAATCATTCAAGTGGTAAATTACTCTTTCTGGAAGGAAAACTTCAGTTTGACCAGTATACAAATGAGATTTGAGAACAGAGATGTAGAATATTTTTTGTAAGGATTCTTTTTTTATGTTTAATCGACAGAGACTGATGCCTGTGGTTGTAGGCATACTTATTTTCAACATCTTACAGCTCAGGAATTCCCTCTATTCCTTCAATATTAACTTACTAGAAATTTTCAAGGAAAGTTTGAATTTTCTGTAGAAAAGTTTCCATATTGGCTTTAGAAAACTGAAAAAAAAAACTTAACTATCATTTTAATTTTTCTGCAGAGACCACTGAGCTCTCTCCATAGGTTTTTACAGGAAAGAGATCCATCAAGCATAACTAATGAATACACCCTAAGCCAGGTGCCAACGACAGACATACTCTTGGCTAGTTAAAGACTTAATTATTAACATTTAATAATTTTAAACATTGGAACCTCAGTTTATTTTTTTTTTTATTTTACCCTTTAAAAAATTTATTTATTTATTTAGAGAGAGCACCCAAGTGAGGGGAGGAGGTCAGCAGACTCTTCAAGGAGACTCCCCACTGAGCACAGAGCTCCAGGCAGGGCTTGAACTCACTACCCAGGAGATCATGATCTGAGTCAAAATGAAGAGTCAGATGCTCCAGGGACTGAGCCACCCAGGAGCCCCAGTTGGCCCCTAGGTAGAAAAATTTTGAAAAATAAATCGGGAAAACAAAGACAAATTTTTAATGATACAATAATCTCTCTTTCTAATGATGGCTACTATATATTTTTCTGTATTTCTGTATGCATATAATACATATATTATTGACACTCTTTTCTCATAAAACTGGATCCATATAAAAATCAATAAAATTATGTTTTTTATTAATGACTTTTCAGTCCTTAGATCTATAAAAACATTTTAATATATGCATAAAGTGCTTAATTTTATTTTTTTCCTATTTAGTTTTAGTGTCATATATAACTACACTTTAGAAAAAAATCCCTGCCCTCATCTATAAAATATTTCAAAAGAAATCATACAAAATATTTCAAAGAAAACTGCACCAAATAAGTTATACAGGCAAGATACACTTTATTCAACACAACTGCTTCACTAGAGGGGTGAAGACTGTGATGGTAGAGGAGAGATCTTCAACAGAACTTCAGTGAAACAAAAGTCAAGGGAATTTTTTTTTTCAATTTATTATTGAAATAATAGTAGTTGGCATACACTGTTGTAATAGTTTCAGGTGCACAGCACAGAGATTTGCCTATTCTATATATTACTCAATGTTCATCACAGTATGTGTAGTTATCATCTGTCACCATGCCACATGATTATATTACTGACTATATCCCTTATGCTGTACTTTTTAACTGTATATCTTATTTATTTTGTCCCTGGAATTTTGTACCTCTTAATCTCCTTCACCTGTTTTACTGCCTCCCCTCTGGCAACCACACATTTGTTCTCTGTATTTAAGAGTCTGTATTGTTTTGTTGTTTGTTTTTTTGTTCATTTGTTTGTTTTATAGATTCCACATGTAAGTGAAGTCATAGGACATTTGTCTTTCTTGGGCTGACTTATTTCACTTAACATAATGCCCTCTGTGTCCAACCAAATTGTTGCAAATGACAAGATTTTATTCCTTTTATGGTTCAGTTTTATATATATATATATATATATATGTATATATACACACACATATCTATTATATAATACATTTATATATTATATATAATATTTTCTTTATTCATGTTTTAATGGGCACTCGTGTTGCTTCCATATGTTGACTATTATAAATAATTTTTAAATCTGGGTGAGTGAGTGGGAAAGTACTGAAGGATGTTAGAAGGGGCTTAACTAACATAATTAGTCCCTCTGTGTTTACTAACTGATACTTATCAAAATTATATACCTACCTTCACATGGAAGACTAGAATATAGGGGCCTTGTTTTTCTTGATTGCAATTTAAAATGTTAGCTTTCAGGTCTTTGAGAATGACTATCTTAAGCTGTAAAGATTTTTATCATAAAGAGGCTGACAAATAGTTATAATTCTGTTTTCTAGAGTGAATTCTCTGAGGGAAGAGACTTCTCTAAAGTTCAGTCAAACTGAGGAGAACATTAAGGCCATCTTTGTCAGTAACAATATATTTTGTAAATTTTAATTAATTCATGAATTTTTGTTATAATTCATCTATTAAATTGGGAGCACATGAGTGTTTGGGTTGAATGTGTTGCTGCATAACATCAGACAAACAAAAGATAATGCAGCCAAAGCTAGTACAGCTCAAATCCAATCACTTATCAGAAAGTACTTAATTCCTATATAGAGTAAAGATGTACTACATGATATATAAAACAAATTAGACATGTTTTCAAACTCATAATTTCATAAAATAGCATACAAATAAAACTAGAAGGTGGGTGTTGGACTACTGAGCCTTTTCAAATACTATTTAAAGAGAAAGAATTCACACACACATATCATTATAGAAAAAACAATTCTTCCACTAAGTAACCAAAACTTAGTAGGAGAAAAGAAAAAAGATGTGTGTGAATGAGGTCATGAATCAGCCCTTACAAGTATTTTTATAATTAATTTAAAAGTTAATATTTAAAAATATATGTTTATAAAAAATAAAAAATTAAAAAAAGTTAACATTTCAAATAAACAGAATATCAATATTTCAATATTGTAAGTTAGTAAAAATGTGCAATTATTTTCAGTTCATTTTCTCTTCCTGTGAGAGACTTGGTAGTACAACATCCATCACCCATACATCCACTCCTTGTTAGTTCCAGAATGATTCAATCAAAACAAATCAGATTATAGATAAAATGAATCCCAAATAACATTTCCTCTGTGTCTACTCCTTTATCCAGATGCTCCTGATGTTGTAATTCAGGATCATTGATTCTTATTTCTCTAGACTATCTCCATAGATCCTAAATTGAAGAAAACTTGGATATCTTAAGTTTAGGAAGCTTTTACTTAATTGTTTTTTATAGATAGGTATTATAAAGATGTATATAGACATAAATGTGTACATGGAAACTGATAAAGATACAGATACAAGTTGATTATATATATACATACATATTTATACATATATATTTAAATATAATTTTTCATATATCTTTATCAGTCTCTCGATATATGTTTGCATTCCTTAAATACATTTGCTTTTTACAGCTTAATTTTTCCCATGATCATTTTCTTCCAAAGTGTAAGCTGCCAGTTATTTCCTTCATAGTTATTTTTCACTCTCTGTTTTCAGGGCTTAAAAACTTTTTTACTCCCACCAAAGCCATTGCATAAAAATAATCTATTTCTTTACTGCATGTTTTTGTTCTCAAACTTTAGTGTTCACTTTCCTGCTTATGACAACAAGAATCACTTCCACATGCTAGAATTTCAAAAAAGGATTGTAACCTTCAGGTGAGATTTCTGTATTCATGAACAAGTAGAAAAGCAATAAAGGACAAAAAAACTCTAGGGATATAATTTAATTTTTGTATTATTTTGGTCTTGTCTTGATTGCTGTTGTTCCTTTAAACTGTCTTAATGGTTTAAATCTGAGATTTGTGATGCAAGAAACATAATGATAGAGTCATAATCATCTCAAAATCATTTTCACATTCCCCTCAATAGGGGGCTGCAATTTCATGTAGTCATGGAAATTAGTGTTGGCCACAGGCCTAGAAGGGAAAAGAATGGCACAACTAGAAAAAGTTACACTGAGAACTATTAAATGAGCTATTAAAAAAAAATCCAATCCAATCCCCTACAACATTTTTTTTTCCTGGAATTCTGCACTTGCTTACATTAGTGTCTACATAAAACATTAAGTATGAGAAGTATGAGAAAGATATAAAGAAATTTATCCATTTTGTTCTCTGGAAGAGTTAAATAAATTGAAATGTATTTAGGGCCTATTGTAATTCACACATATGTTGCAACGACTAATTCTGGTAACTACACCCATCTACACATTGTTGGAGTTCATATAAGACACACTCTCAGGATACTGAGGGCAAAAATTAGAGCTACATCTCTGAGTGGACCATGGAAATAGCCTTGTAATCCAATCTCTGATTTTCCCTCATAAACTGTCAGTGAGTATTTGCTTAAAAAGCCAAAGTCCATCATTCAACTTCCATAATTAAAACTCTCCACAAGCCTCTATTTCTGTGGGATAAGTTCCCATGCTCCTCAACACAACTGTGTGACCATTTGCATGACAGACCCTGATTTAGTCTTCAGCCTATTTCACACCACTGACCACTAACTCCCTCATATAGAAGGAGATTCTCCATTCCAGATTTGTGGAACTCCTTTCAGCTCCTCAAAGATGTCCTGTTATCTCTTCTCTTTTGGACTTTGCATCTAAACCAGAGTACTGGAAAACGGACATGATCCATACAGGCAGAAGGTGTGATGGTTAAGAAGATAGATGCCAGAGCCAGAATGTTAGCATCTGAGTCCTGGATATGCCTTTAAGTGTTACCTAAGCAAGTCACTTTCCCCATTCAACTCTTCGTTTTATGAGCAAACATGGAGATAATAATGGTTCTACCTCATAGGTCTACTGTGTTGTAAGAGTGCAAGCAAAGTGTAGAGAACAGTGGATGGCACATAGTAATCATTCAATAAATGCCAGCTGTTATTATTGTAAAGAATATGTTATGTAAGGGGGAAGGATTTGGCATGTTCTTGTCTGTCTTTGGACGAGGCAGAAAGAAATGTGTTACTGCCTAATGCAGCTCTGATGAGAATAAGCACAAATTTACAATATTATGTAAAAAGGGTCCTGTAACTGAAATGGAGTTTCTCTTGTGGTTAATTTACTCGTACAAATTTAAAGAAGAAACTAAAGGGATTCTAACTCTCCAAACCTCATCAACATGATTATCTAGAATAAATTGTAATATTAGTGTTCTACAGTTGACAGGGGAAGAACATTCTCAGATGAGCCTCCGGGTAATCAGATCTTTTTGAAATAGAGAAAATTAAAAGGTCAATTGTACTTTTGAAGCTCCCCAGTGCTCTTTTTTTTTTTTTTTTTGTCAAACATGCAAATCCACAATGTTGCCTATAGAATCATCTTCACAAGTACTATCAGTTTAATAAAAAATACCTACCTTTATCTTTCTTATACACACATTATTCCAAGCTCACATCTAAGTCATTCTTCATGGTAAGAACTAATCTCATTTCCTCAAACCTGTCACTGAATCATGTTAAATATCTCACCAAGAATAATTACCTCGCAGCTAAACTTCCCTGGCCTTCCTGGGTACAAAAAAAAAAAGGAAAGGGATTTATCCATTCAGAAAACAGAGTCTTCCAGGATAGCCATTTTTATGTTCTGCAGAAGAGAGTGAATATATTATTTGGACATAACTATTTCATCAGTTCCCCCAATATAACACTTGAGATATTTTGGTTATTTGTGTCCAAGTTACGATTCTGTGGGACTTTGGAAATATGGTATCATCTCAGGAACTATTTCAAAATTCGTATTAATCTCTACTTTTCATATAAAGAAACACTTGAAATATTATTATTTTTGTATTTTAGTTTCCTGTCTCTTCCTGTCTCTCTCTCTTCCTATCTCACTCAAAGAAAGGCAACAGAAAAAAGCTAACTTCAATATCCTGAGTTGCATGTGAGCAGCTTGATTAATGTGCTTGTGAATTCTTAATAAGAGATGTGTGCATATTCATAGAGGTGTTTATTAATTCATAAAGCAGCTGCTCAAAGGCAGCTAGTGGAGGGAGACTTCGTCTCCTCTCACAGAAGCCTCTTGGCAGTGATCAGGGCCTTTTCCCTGCCTGGTTGTAGATGGCAGCCCCAACATCCTAAACCAATGGCCCTTTATCTGCCCTGGGAAAGGAATCCCTTTTGCCAGCAGGAGGCCTAAGGGATCGGAGGTTCAGATCTAAATCCCCAATGTGTGGTGGAAGAAATATAAAGCTTAATGAGACTAGTAGAGTCCACAGCTCATTTCAATTATTCTTAATTGTTTTCAGATGCTGCCCGGCATGCTTCATTTATTTCTGCAATAAACAGAGCATGCAGTATGGTGGTGGATCTCATTTGAGACCCTGAGAAAACATCCCACAGGAAATGATGAAAAATAATAAGAGAGTTACATGTATTGGAGCATGTACCAGGCAGATGAGATGGGAAGCACAGGGGTGGGAAGAAGTAGTGACTGTGCCTCATCTACCTGGAGATTTATAGAAAATCTCATGTTTACATTCTTATAACCACTCCTGAAATTAAAAACAAATAAAAAACCATCGAGACTGCAGTGAACTCCAGTTGACTGAAAGTTATCCATTTCTAGGCTCCTCTTTCCTGAATTATTTTCTTCTTACCTACTTGAGGTAAAGGCTGACCACACTTTAGAAGATTTTGAGAACTTGAGATACACAAAGTTATCAAATATAGTGAGTAATCTGAGATAGCTCGTTATATCAAAAGTACCTCCTAACTCCTTGATCTGAAGTATGAACGCATATTTGCAAGTTGCTTAATTCCAAAATTTTTCATTGGGCATCATTAAGTAACCAGCCATTTGATGAAATAAACATATTTTATTTTAATGACTTTATAATATTCTACCATTGACTAGAAGATTATATAGTGAATTTTAATATGTCAGCTTGGCTTGGAAGGGATATACAGACTTTGGTCAAAAACCAGTTTAGCTGTTGCTATCAATTTTTTTTTTTTTTTTTTTTTAAAGATATAATTAACACCTAAATCAGTCGATTTGGGATAAATCAGATTACCCTTCATCACCTTGCTGACCTCATCCAATCTTTAGAAGGCCTTAAGAGAAAAAACAGGTCCCTGAGGAAGAATGAATTCTTTCTCATATGCCCTCAGACTGAGGACAACAACGTCAACTTTTCTCTGGGTCTTCAACATATAGGCTGCCCTGCAGATTTTGGACTTGGCAGTCCTCACAATAGGGTGATCCAATTCCTTAAAATAAATCTGTTTTTCTTTCTATATACAAATTTATTGGTTGTGTTTCTTTGGAGAATCTTGACTAATACAAGGACCAAGACAGAATCTTTAGAGCTCAATTGAAACACATATTTCTAATAAAAATCTGAATATACTACAGGGCTTATTAAACAAGATATGTGTCCAAGAAAAGTATGTGTCCAAGAAAATCCTTCTTTGAGTCTTTGCTCAATGATCCCTAGCTTTAAGCATGAATAAACAGCAATAAAGACTTCTAACATGAAGATGCCCAATTCCCACTCAGCCTGATTAGAATAGTGTTGAATGAGATTAGGGTATATATATTTTTTAATATCCTTGGTAATTCTGATGTTTAGTGTCTGTAACAACCTCTGACTCATGGATTCAGTAATTTAAAATATGTACACATGATCCCAGCCCCCAACACACATCTACACATAGCAAAACACTATTTATGCTTTATATACACAAACATGCACACACTCATACACACGGCGCATATATAAAGTATATGACAGAGTTAGAAATATTATGTTAAAGATGGAAAATATAACAAAATGATTATGAGCTCTGCTCTACAGAGCACTGCTGCTCTGAGGTCCATACAAACATGATGGCACCCACAAACAATGGTCTGTGTAGGTGTTCTGGGGACAGCTGAGGCCCATCCTGGTACAAGTCTCCTGAATTCTGTGTCATTAGAAGGTGGTTCTCCTTTCTATCTGATATTATCTTTATTTCCTGATATTTATATTTTACGTTATTTTTTTCTGATAACAGAAGTATAACATGGTAATTAGGGGTAATTACGGAGAGTATAAAGATGAAAGCCCAAATTACTTACAATCTCATATTTCAAGAATGATTATCTCTATATTGAAATAATCTCTTACATTTTGCATTCCAGATACATATATATATATATGGTTTTGGGTAAAACTCCAATTTTTTTCCACTAAATATTACATAATTAACATTTTACTGTGTGATGGAATACTATTCTGACATAATTTTGATAATACTTTGTTCTCATTTATAGCTATGTTCTATAATTTATTTACTAAGGATCTATTGAGATTGTTCCTAATATTTACTTTTATAATAATACTCTAAAAAATTTTGTTTGCATTTAGGTCACATATATATACATCTGTGCCCAAATTTTTTCATTAGGAAAAATTGCAGGAAAAAATAGCCAGGTCAATTGAGGACATCATTAAAGCTCTTAAAATATGTTTCCCAACCCATTCGAAGTTCTTACAGCAAACACTCTCACAATGAGGACATAAGAGTGACTATTTCATCTTCTCTTTCAGCCATATTGACAATTATAAGTTTGTAACATTTTATCCAATTCATATTGAAGCAATGCCACTGCTGCTGTAATTTTAAACTCATTCATTACTAATGAAGATGAACACTCTGGAAATTATCAGTTCATGGCCTTTATATTGGTTTATTAGTGCTTTCCCATCTACTTTAGGATTCCTTTATATATGGCACTGACCCAGTGTTTATCATATTTGTGACCCATGGGTTTCTAGTTTTTAAATTGCCTTATAACTTAGTTACGATAGTCTTCTACATTGAAATAATGCTATTTTTATAGTGCAAAGTTTAGTGATGTACCTATGTATAATTTCTATCATTCTTTGTAAACTTAGAAAAACTTTTTTGCATTGTAAGATAAGATCAATGAAAAAAACACTTTTTTTTTTTCTAGTTTGTGTGGGTTTTTTGTTTTGTTTTGGTGTTGTTTTTTTTTTTTTTTTGCTTTTAAAATGTTTAAATGACTCAGAATTTATTTTGGGTGTTGTATGAGTTGCAAGCCAGCTAACTTGCCCCCCCCAAACTCAGTTTATTAAATAATCAGTTGCTCAATTTTTAGATTTATTTAATTTTATACACTTACATAGGTATGTTTGCATAGAGAGACTATTTGATCTATTTTTTTTTTTTTACTTTTATTTCAGTATCAAGTTAAAAAGAAAATCATCTAAGCTTGAACATTTAAAAATAGCTTAGATGAGGGCGCCTGGGTGGCTCAGTGAGTTAAGCCGCTGCCTTCGGCTCAGGTCATGATCTCGGGGTCCTGGGATCGAGTCCCACATCGTTCTCTCTGCTCGGCAGGGAGCCTGCTTCCTCCTCTCTCTCTCTGCCTGCCTCTCTGCCTACTTGTGATCTCTCTCTGTCAAATAAATAAATAAAAATCTTTATAAAAAAATAAATAAATAAAAATAGCTTAGATGAAAATTATCCTCTTGTTTTTTCCCCCTTTAAATAAAATTTTCTCAGTTCTTCAGAATTCAAGTATAATTTTAATTTTTCTGTAAAATGTGATGATGTGATGTTAATTTGGTCTCTTTTCACCATTGTGTACTTGGATCATTTTATTTTTAAAACCCATTCTAAACAATTCAGCCATTTAATATGAGATTAATTTATTTAAATTCACTGTCACCTTTGAGATGTTTGAATTTCTGTCATATTTTAGGCAAATTTTCTAGTTCTCCTTTGTTTAACTTCCTTGCTCTTTTTGTTTTGTTTTCTAATTTGTTTGCCTATATTTTGTGTTTCTTATTATAGTCAAGATAATATGACACATATAATTTTCCATCATAAAGTATAAGAAGTTAATCTTAATATTTTGGGGGCTTTGTTTATTTAATCCACTGTTATATACCCAATCTATTATACATAATTATTACTTCAATGATATGGTTCTCTTTTTCTGAAAATAACTTTTGACTTCTTTATCAGCCAGCAAAAACACCAATGCATATCCTGAAGAAGTAGATAATTCACAAAAGAAAAATAAATTGTTATTAATTGTACAAAAATATCAGCTTCACAACTAAAAATTTAAATAACAGCATATCAATGTTGCCTATTAATCACAAATTTGTACTTAAATTAGAATAATCATTTTCAAATGGAAGAAGAGAAAATTTATCCTTCACATGTTTTCATATACTCTGTGGGTAAGGGTACTAAACACTCACACACACTCATACACAGGAATATTGTGCAGCTATCAGAAAGAATGAACTCTTCCTATTTACAGCAACATGGATGGAGCTAGAGTATATTATGCCCAGCAAAATAAGTCAGTCTGAGACAGATAAATACCATATGATTTTACTCATATGTGGAATATAAGAAACAAAACAGATGAACAACGTAAAGGAAGGAAAAATAAAATAAGATGAGAACAGAGAGACTCTTAATAAGAGACTCTTGACTATAGAGAACAAACAGGATTGCTGGAGGAAAGGGGGTTGCGGGGGGATAGGGTAACTGGGTGATGACCCTTACGAAGGGCACTTACTGTAATAAACTCTGGGTGTTGTATGCAAGTGATGGATCACTAAATTCTACCCCTGAAACTAATACTCTACTATATGTTAACTAACTTGAATGTAAATAAAACCTTGAAAGAAAAAAAAAAAAAAAAAAAGACTTTTCTAGCTTTGTGGGTAGCATTTTCATGCAAATAATAAGGGTTTTATATTTTGCAGTTATTGGTCCTATTTTAATGTTCTTTGTATGGCAGTATGTGTATAGTGTGTAAAATTCCTTAAAACACTCCTTAAAAAAGGTTGGATAAAGTTTTTTTTAATAAAACCATGACAGAGTTAAAAACAAACAAATAAATGAACACAAAAACAAAACAAACAAAAAGCCTTGAAATGTTCACATATTCTGACCTAGAAATTCTACTTGTAGGAATTTTTCTAGGGGAAACAATGGCATCCATATAAGAGACATACCAAATGAATCAAACATTATTTATAATAATGAAAAAAATAAAATATTTAAAGAGCTAACAGTAATAGCGTCTATTGTTTATCAAGGACTTACTATGTGCCAGACATATAATTTTATATGCATAAGTTTCACAGCAACTCATGGAGGCAAGTACTATTATATTTTTGTTTGTCAGATTTGAAAAACTATTATATTTCTGTTTGTCATATTTGTCAGAGTTTAAAGCTAGTAATATTCATACCCAATTTGAACCCAGGAATCCTAGTGTCAGAATCCAGGCCTGAACCATGGTACAACAGATGCTTCTCAGAAAGGATGAATTTAATTTAATTTTTTTGGCCCCAGCAACATGAGTTTAATTACCTATTCCATGCCTATACAATGGAATAATGTGCTTTCACTTGTGAGTTCCTGACTTTGATTAGTTTAAAATTATGTTTGGTCTTTGAGTAGACATTTAACAAATATGCATAGGAGTTTTATATATTCTGAGTCATGTCTTCTGTCCTTTTATACACATCTGGCAATTTGATTCAATGCAAAATTCTTGGGTCACAATATTTTTCTCTCAATAGATGTAGCTCCATTGTCTGCTAGCACTTAATGTTGTATGAGATATTTACAGTTAAAAAACTGTGGACTATGTTTGGACAAAAACATTTCTTTAAAGTACATTTATTTGGCTTGTATTCTTAAAGTGATTTTCAAGAATGTGTTCTTTTTTTCATCAAACTTTCTTTTTTTTCCCCTTTCTTCTACCCTTTCTTCCTCCCTCCCTTTTCCTTCCTTCCTTCTTTACTTTCTTTCTTTCTTTCTTCTCTTTATTTAATAGCTTTCAAGGCTCCTGTGTTGTTATGTGTCTGATTTTATTTTTAGCCTTAAAGTGAAAAGAGATTTTCCAGATCTCATCAGATTGTTACAGATTAGAAAGAATGCTTTTATTCCTTCTCAATACCTTTTACTCAATATTTTCACCTGTTGCATTATAAAATAGTTCAGGTTAATGAGTACACTCCACTTGCAATATTTCAGCATCAATAATATACTCTGTGGCTGCTGGATAAAGGAAAAATCTTTTCTGACTTATATGGTCAGATATGCTAAGTTGAGGGTACAGACATTGGAGTCAACTTCAGTGCATGAAAGTCTACACCCTCAACTGCATTGTTCCCATAACTTTTCATGCTTTTCTTGTTTTCAATTTCCCCCTAAAAGAAATATGTTGTCAGTGTGCCTTTTTCTTATTTTTCTTTTTCAAGTCCTAGAAGAAGAGGTGGATTTTTTTTTTCTGGTTCTTAAAATGCTTCAGCATAACAAAAGTTAATTATATAATATTCCATTCAATGTGTTAATTGTCCTGAGGTAGGGACAAAGGGTGGGAAAATGTTAATGTCTTTTTCCATTTCCATTAAAAATACCTGTCTTATTCTACTTCAAAGTGTGGAGCCCAAGGCCATAGTCTAGGGAAGTGTTTCACAATTTACACCATCCGCAATGGAAGCAAAATAATTGTCCCAAATACTAGCCAATGCCTTTGTCTTTAGTTCTCAGTGCAAATGTCAGTTTTTCAGCAATTTCATGGGAAAAATGGAAAGAGGCATATGAAAATCATTTAGTCTATAACCCCATTAACTCAAAAAGACTTCCTACACTGTTTTTACGGTTGCAAAAAACACCCAACAAAACAATCAATGACAGATACTTTATTTCTTTTCACGTGCAATTTAGATATTTACTCTGTCCTTGCCACCTTTTTTTAAAATTCCTCCTTGCATTACTGGCAGTTGCTGATGACATTTTAAGGGACATGTGAGAGGCAGATTACAATTCACATCAAATAGCAAAAAATTAATTTTCTTTTATTCAATTTCCCTTCGCTGTGCAATTCCCAAACCAGGATTCCCCTTTCTGCCCTTAGACAATACAGCCTCCAGATTTATTGCTTTTGGTTGTCTTACTTTCTGATTCTACTTTCCTCTACAGCAGGGAAAATCTATCAAGCTTCTATCTCCAAATGTCATAATATTACCTCAGCCCATCTTTAATCTTCAAAACCAAGACTTTCAGATAAGGGCTGGAGCAATGGAAGAAGAAGGGGAGAGTTGTTACCTGTTCAGTGAGGATAAAGTTTCAATCACACAAGATGGGGATATTCTGGAGATTGGTTACACAACGTGCAGGTGCCTGACAGTATTGTACTGTGCACTTGGGAGGATGAATTTTATATGTGGGTTTACTTTTTTTGCCAGTATTAAAATAAAAGACTGTCTAATAAACATCTTACGTAAGTCCCTTGATGAATCATACCTTGTTACTCAAAATATGCCTTTAAACTCTAACCCTCATCCTACAATACTAATCAAAATAATTCTTTAAAAAATAATAATTCTCCAAACACACGCGACATCGTCTTCAAGAGAAAATCAGGTGAATAAAATTGACTCCATCTTTCTTTACAGGCTGTTTGTTATAATTATGAAACATGGCTGTATTTACTGTTTTCAGTACTGGCCTCTCCTTCCAAATTCAGGTCAGTTCCTATTTTCAAACTATTTCCAGTCTTCCCAAACCCAGAATTGCCTTTTCTTCTCATGCACTTAGAATATTTATTGTTTATAGCAATTATTTGTTAGTTAGATGTCAAGGTTTTCTAATATCTCTTATGTTAGATACATTGAGTGAGATTAGCAATTAAAACTTTAATAATTTGTTCATCATAAAGCTTTGCATTAATTTGATTAAAAACCTGCATTAAGCTGTTGTTTAATTAGTATTTTGACTTTCTCTTAACTTTTTTCACCCAGACAAGTGCCTTGTTGGCCTCATCCTAGAGCTCATGACTTTAAGTCAAATGTCTGCTAATTGTGCTCTTTGGCTCTATTCCCAGTTGAAACTGAAATCCAAACTTGAGTCCTTCTCTTGATAATATATTCCAAGATCCCAAGAATGTTATCTCACTTTCTCTAGAATGAAGTATGTGCCTGGAGTTGAGATTCCCTGATGTTTTACTCTGATGCTAAGTGGCGGTCTCATCTCTGACTTTGAACCATCTGCCTGTTTCTTGAGTATCATTTGTCATAGGGGGGGTACACACTGGGATAGTCCTCTGTTGATGGGCCACCTCGATAATAATGTCCACCTGACAACTCTCACCCACTGCTTAACTTTGTCTTTACTGTACACAAGTCTTTCTGATTTCCTGATCCATCCACAAAGCCTGCACTTGCCTTGCTGGCTATCTCAGTTTGGCCCATCAATTCTTAACTTTCAATTTGACCCATCAATTCTTAAGTAAGTTCATTCTGCCAAATCCTGTTTTGACCAATAGAATGTGAGCAATTTCATGAAAGTCAATAGAAAAAAATATTCCAAGGAGAAGGTTATGGCTCAACAGTGTCAAATGCTATACTAAAGTTGAAATGACAGAAAATTCAGCTAGGACCATTGATTTGATTTTTTTGAGGTTTTCTTGGATGTCATAGATAAATAATTTTTGTTTCATTCGATTCAGCACATATTTATTAAAATGCTAGTATGCTATACTCTGTTCATTTTTATTATAAGATTACATAGGTTAAAAGCAGATGTACAAAAAATAAATACCATCATGGCTTTTAACTTTCACCTATGATCTTTAACACAATTCCTGTAGAATTATTAAGTGAGACCTTAGTAACCTGCAGGAGATTTTCAGTATGATGGCTGAAGAAGAAACTGAAGTGCAGAGTAAAGAGTAAATGGTGATAAAGTGGGGCTGACAGGTAGATTATTTTTCAAGAAATGCGGTTATAAGAGGAAAATGGCCATTGTTTTAGAAGGAAAAGTACTATTTGTTTATTTATGGCTTTGGGGTTACTGCTGTTTGTGCATGTTTAGTATAGCTATAGCCTGAGCATGTTTTCTGATAATAAGGCAGCATATAACTGATAAGAAAAGCCTGAAGGATGTGACAGGGAAAAAATGATAAATCAAATCCTAGAGACGGGAAGTAGTATATATCAGTTGTATGTAAAAATATTCACCTGAACAAAAACTTGGCCTATTCTTCCACCAGGAGAGAAGGAGATAAACATGAAGAAAATGGGTATTTTGTTTGTTTCAGCTTTACAGAGTAAATTGGTGTATTTGTTGAATGGCCTTGATTTTTTTCTTATCATGCACTATACATGATCTGATCTCCAAATGGTGAATCATTTGGGGATAAGACTCAAAGCTATTAAAAATCAGAAACTCCTGGGAAAATTTTCAGGCAACATGATAGGAAAGAGATGCAATCTCTAATATATTTGGCAAGGGTAATTGAGAGTTTATTAGTTCCAGGTAGTGTGAATTTTGGTACACTCCATCAATGATTGCCCATCAACCCACAGCAGTGACAGATCAGAAATGGAGTGAATACGTCATTACTATCTCATTATGACATGCTTAATGACTTTTACCTCAAACAAAATTTAAGTTTCTTGAATGTTGAAGCCATGTCATATTGTTCATTATTTTCAAATTTCCATAACACTTAGTATTTTGTAGATGCATATCATATATACATAAATATTTCATTGATAATGACATCTTTTCATAAATTTCAAACTTGATGTTCTTTACCCTAAATCTTATGCTAGTCCTGATACAGAAGTATATGTTTAAGTCTCTGGTATCAGCTCATAATTTCCAAAGGCTCAGGACAATCATTCTCAAAAATTCTATAGTAGTGCCTGATATGATGCATCCAAGTTAGCAAAAAGACTTATGTATTTTTAAAATAGCTGCCAGATATGTAGGAGAGAGGATGTAGCATTGCATAAAATTCTCTCAAATTATTTATGTAGTATTTACAGGAAAAAAAAATATAACACATCATAAACCACTCAAGTTACTTTAAGGATTATACATCATATCATGAAATGTTTGTTAAATAATTACAGAGCATTTGTATCTGTGTACAGTTTTCTATTATTTAGATGGCTTAGGAGATGGTTACAACTACTCTCAAATCACTCTAAACACATTTATATTATTTTAGATTGTATATTTTTTATTGCAATATGTTCAGTGAAAATACACTATTTGTAATATAATATAAAATGCCTATAATCAATAAACACCTTTAAACTGATAGTGTTCAAAGGGGATTCTAAAGTACTTAAGGGTAAATAGGCTTACCTGAGAGTAGTGGGTTTAAAAAATGCAAATACCTGATGCTCTCAGGTAAGCCTATTTACCCTTAAGTACTTCAGAATCTATTTCTAATTTTAGAATCCATTTCTAATTTTAAAAATAAGTGTATAAAATTACAAATGTACAAGTTGTAAGGAGTTGAAGTACAAGATTTTTGAAATACCTCAGCCCTAGTTCCATCCTCAGGATTTCCTGTATTCCATTGTTTAAAGCTTAAGGAGATATCCCTTATATAATCAGGTAAGAGAAGAGCCTCTCTGCCTGGAAATATTAGCTCAGGCTGAAGTTCACTCAGCTTCATCCCAGCACTTCTCCAACCAGAGCAGCCCTTGAGCTGCTATAGTAAAATCCCTCAGGCTCCAAGGAAATAATCTTGAACCCACCGTTTTGGATGATGTACAGTTTGTGAATTCTTATACCAACTATTCATGGCCTTGTTGGAAAGATCCCTGTCAAGAAAAACATTATTTTTGAGATATGAAGATGTTGTTTTCAAATATTGACCAATATTTAATGATTGTATGGTGGTTCCTGGGTAATGGACAAGAGTATTAAGATAACAGAACTTCTGCTGCCATACCTCCAAGATCTCATCTATCTTCATGATGAATTGGAAACGGAATTCTTCTTTCAAATTCTATGTAATTAACCTTGGGAGGACTCTTCACAAAGAAGAAACGTTTCTGGTCTACAAGTCTGAATTTCTTCATCTTTAGCAGCCCAGCAGCATTTGACACTTTACAGGCTGTGTATCACACTGCAGTCCTTAACAGGTCTCATTATGGTTTATTGATGAACAGTTGCTAAGAGCACTGCATTCTTTTGTCACCAGGGAGTTCTTATTCCACTAGCCTTGTGATGCCTGTGGCTTGCAGGCTGATATGCCTAAACTGTTAAAAATAGAAGTTAAAATTGAACCTTGTCATACTAGGTTTAGGTTTTATCCTGAAGGCAATACAAAGTTATTGAGAGATTATAAGCTGGGAAGTCATATATCAGTTTTTATTTTAGGAATAAAATAAAATTGCCCATCAACCTACAACAGTGTGATCCTCCTAGAACAGACAGGAAAGCAAAGACAGAGGAAATGGGGAGTAGTTGAGCTGTTCTAGCAGTAGACAAGATATGTAACAAATATAAATGGCAATTAGAGTGTATTAGAGAAGTAGAATGGAACCGTGTCAGATGATACAATTTGCAGATTTTGTGTTTCAGCCAGATACCTCTTAAGAAGGTAAGAGAGCTGGAGTGAACTAAGATTATTTCCGTTATTTCTTGCTTGGTAAATAGTGATACAGATGATTTAAAGAGTGCTTACCTCTGCCATTCTCAGTGGATTACATGAATTAATTAATTCATATAATCATCCCAGGAAATTTATAAAAAAGGTATTTTCATTATCATCATTCTATGGAAGAGAATATGGAGCCACAAAGAAGTTAAGCAACTTTCCCATAGGTAATCAGTGGCAGAAATGGGTTTTGGATCTATTCAACTTCAAAGTCCATATTTTTAAGTTGTTTTGCAAATCATGACAGAACGAATGGGTCTTATGTATCATGACAGGGAATATAAGAGGAGTAAGTGAGGTAAAGAGAGGAATTCCTACTGAGATTTAGCTGGTGGTGATTGTTCCAATAGAAATTTGGGTGTACACATGACCCTTCTTTTCACTACATCTGTATCTTTGGGGTAAATACCCAGGAGTGCAATTGCAGGGTCATAGGGAAGTTCTATTTTTAATTTCTTGAGGAATCTCCACACTGTTCTCCAAAGAGGCTGCACCAACTTGCATTCCCACCAACAGTGGAAGAGGGTTCCCCTTTCTCCACATCCCCTCCAATACATGTTTCCTGTCTTGCTAATTTTGGCCATTCTAACTGGTGTAAGGTGATATCTCAATGTGGGTTTTTTTTTTTTTTTAAGATTTTATTTATTTATTTGACAGAGAGAGACAAGTAGGCAGAGAGGCAGGCAGAGAGAGAGAGGAGGAAGCAGGCTCCCTGCTGAGCACAGAGCCCGATGCGGGACTCGATCCCAGGACCCTGAGATCATGACCTGAGCCGAAGGCAGCGGCTTAACCCACTGAGCCACCCAGGCGCCCCCCTCAATGTGGTTTTAATTTGAATCGCCCTCAGGGCTAGTAATGATGAACATTTTTTCATGTGTCTGATAGCCATATGTATGTCTTTATTGGAGAAGTATCTGTCCATATCTTCTGCCCATTTTTTGATATGATTGTCTGTTTTGTGTGTGTTGAGTTTGAGGAGTTCATTATAGATCCTGGATATCAACCTTTTGTCTATACTGTCATTTGCAAATATCTTTTCCCATTCTGTGGCTTGCCTCTTTGTTTTCTTGACTGTTTCCTTTGCTGTGCAAGCTTTTGATTTTGATGAAGTCCCAAAAGTTCATTTTTGCTTTTGTTTCCTTTGCCTTTGTAGACCTATCTTGAAAGAAGTTGCTGTGGCTGATATTGAACAGATTACTGCCTATGATCTCTTCTAGGATTCTGATGGGGTTCCTGTCTCACACTGAGGTCTTTTATCCATTTTGAGTTTATCTTTGTGTACGTGTTTATAGCAGCAATGGCCACAGTCACCAAACTGTAGAAAGAACCAAGATGCCCTTCAACGGACTAATGGATAAGGAAGATGTGGTCCATATACACTATGGAGTATTATGCCTCCATCAGAAAGGACGAATACCCAACTTTTGTAGCAACATGGATGGGACTGGAAGAGATTATGCTGAGTGAAATCAGTCAAGCAGAGAGAGTCAATTATCATATGGTTTCACTTATTTGTGGAGCATAACAAATAACATGGAGGACATGGGGAGATAGAAAGGAGAAGGGAGTTGGGGGAAATTGAAAGGGGAGGTGAACCATGAGAGACTATGGACTCTGAAAAACAATCTGAGGGTTTTGAAGGGGCGGGGGATGGGAGGTCGGGGTACCAGGTGGTGGGTATTATAGAGGGCATGGAGCACTCGGTGTGGTGCAAAAATAATGAATACTGTCATGCTGAAATAAAAAAAAAAAAAAAAAGAAATTTGGGTATATAGGTCTGAAACTCACGGGTAAGCTAGAAAGAGAAGACATAGATATTTAAGTTGAAAATTTATTTCATTTCATAGTTTTTATAATGACTTTTCTTATGAATCTATTCTTAAATTTATTCATTCATTCAATCATTGAATATGAGTGAACATTAAATGTGTGCCATTTGCCAGGCCTAGACCTTGGTTCTGGGGATGCAGTGATAAAAACACAAGACAAGATCTCTATCCTTGATAAGCTTAAATTCTAGTGAAGGGAAACAGAGGAAGTAAGTAAATGTCAAAATAATTTCATATAGTTTTCAGTTCCATGAAGGAAATTAAATAAACACATATAACAGTGAATGAATAGGGCACAGTAAGGACTTGTTAAAACTTGGTAAAGGACTGTGCCTCACAGGGAATGCAATTATCTGAGACACTAGATAAATGACAAGAAATAGCCAGCCATGGGAAGATTCTAGACAAAGGAAATCTTTGGAAGAAGGACAGCCTGATTGTAAAGAATGAATAAAGGTAAGAATGGATTTGTAGCATCTCGTAGGTAAAACTGATATTCCCTATTAGGGACTGCTTCAGCATTACACATTGTGGCCAGTATATTTGGTGAAATTTCTCACCATTTGTTAAGTATTTACTTCATATACTCTGCACACAGACACAGTAATAACCAAGAATTTCTCTCTAAGTTCAAAATAAAGAAGCATAGACATGAGAAGAGCACTGGCATGACCTAAGAAGCTTAGACATGATTTGAAGGGCATTAACAGATTTCTCCAAGGCTAATATTAGATGGATTAGATTAACTAGGTGCTTGAATTACAGAAATCAGGTGATGATTGTGGTGGTAGAAGAAGATTATAAAGGGCTTAGCAAGAGTGGTAGCAATACAGGTGAAGTTACACAGACAGAGTTAACAAATTCTAGAACTCTCAAAGTTAACTCTACTTGCTGATGGCTTGAATGTGGGTTAAAGGGAAGAGAAAAATGAAAGCTGGTTATTTTTCTTGAGTGAGGGGATATTCTCAATTACTAAAAAGAAGAAGAGTGAAAGTAGAATAGCGATATGAAAAAGTCAAGAGATCTGTTTGAACATACTAAGCTTGAGATATTTATTATACAAAACAAGTAGAGATATAAAATAAGCATTAGGATAGATGCCTTTGGAATTCTGTGAATAATTTAAAACTAGGGCTAGACAAATGCATTTGTAATTGTCTTAGTTTGGGTTCCCCAGAAGCAGACTTTGGAATAAAAAATTATATGCTAGTAATTCTTTAAACAATTTCTTCTGGGAGAAGCCAGTAAGGAGGTAGGAAAGGAAATCAGGACAAGAATTCCACTGGGAGCTCCAGAGGAAAACTTTCACTGTTACTCTGAAAAGTTTCCTTTCGTTCATTCTTAAGTAATGCCTTTACCTATGTTTATATTCCCCTTTCCTACTACCATTTTAACAATTTTATTCCTTTCTCTGTTTTTAACCTTTTTTTTTTTTAATTTACTGGCTCCTTACTGTTAATATTTTCTTTTAAGTACTAAGGCCATTTTTGTTTTTTAAAGATTTTGTTTATTTATTTGACAGAGAGAGAGAGAGAGAGAGAGCAAAAGCAGGGGGAACAGGAGGCAGAGGGAGAAGCAGGGTCCCCACTGAAGAAGGAGCCTGATGTGGGCTCAGTCCCAGGACCCTGGGATCATGACTTCAGCTGAAGGCAGATGCTTAACCAACTGAGCCACCCAGGCATCCCAACTGAGGCCACTTCTAATGTAAGAACAAAAAAAAAATCTACTAAAATAAAACTTAAGAAGAAATCTCTCAGGGTGCCCAGATGGCTCAGTTAGTTGAACCCATGCCTTCGGCTAAGGTTATGATCTCAGGGTCCTGAAATAGAATCCTGTCTCAGGCTCCCTGCTCAGTGGGGAGTCTGTTTCTCCCTCTCCCTCTGTTCTCTCTGGCTCTGAGTATTGGTCTCCCTCAAGTAAATAAAATAAAATAAAATAAAATAAAACAAAATAAATAAAATAAAAAAGAGAAATCTCTCAGTCCATCAAAAATTCTTACTCTAGGTACTGGCCTACCTCCTTCCTTTCACAACCAAATTCATTTTAGCATTGTCCAAAGTTGAAATATCTACTTCATCTATCATTTACCATTCAAATCACTACCAGTTGGCCTTAAAGGCTCTATGTTCTTGCCAAGATCACCAATGATATCTTTGTCCTGAAATCAAATGAATGCTTTTCAGACGTTACCTTTCTTGATCTCTGAGTAGAATTTTAAAATTTCACGTTTTTCTTTTCTTTTCAAAACTTCATTTTTCTTAGCTTCTGTGACATTCAACATTATATGTCTGAGACTTCATACTCTGTAATTTCCTTGTAACACACGTCTCTCTCAACCCCCTCAGTCTGTGTTGCATGCTTCCCTTTCTTCAAATGTCACTTACATGTTGCTAATGCCAAGATTCTCTTCTCTTATTTCTTCACTCTGCACTCACTACTTGGGTACTCTCAGGTACTATGGATTAAATTATCATCTACTTATATATGAATCTCAAATTGAACCCAATGAGAGTCTTTGAGATCCAGATTCATATGGCTAACCAGAGGTAACCACCGGGATCTCTCACAGGTTCTTCAAAATTGTTTTGTTCACTTCCAGTACCCATCGAGATGGGGTAAGCCCATTACAACCTATCTCCTCCATTAATTACAACTGCAGTCTCTGGACAGATGTGAAAAGGAACTAACTGAAGACATGAAAAATAAGCAGCAATAATAGGAAGGCTAGGGAGAGAAGCTAAAACTTGAAAAAACAACAAAATCAGTGGTGAGTTTCTTGGTTACTTTTTCCCCTTTAATTTTTAACTTTGACATAAGTTTGGTTCTTGAACACTACCTGCACTACTACTGTACTACCCTAATGAAAACAATAGTGTGGGTACAAAAATCTAGAAAGAAAATAAATTCCTCTGGCCAGGAGAATCAAGAAAAGGGTTCCCTGAGGACCAAATAGTATGTTTCAGGAAACTCGTTTTTCACACTTTTTTTCTTGTGCTGTTGCTTCAAGGGCAGCCCCAGTTGCACACACCTATACAAGAGGACAGGGGCTAAAACCTTGAAATAAACCAAATTCTCTACCTAGATGACCTAGTAAAATGGGTCCAGAGAGACCAAGCATATACAGGAAATCAAAAACAGGAGAGAACTAAAGAGGTCCATAGGTGCACCAAATCTTGAGCGCACATGCATACAACTGACCCAAAGAAACACAGCATCGGCTTGGAGACCTGAACTGTTTTATAAACCACTGACCAACCACATTAACCTCAGAGTGATACATGTATAGTGCAAAAATAAAGAGCATAGCAATTGATTTGAAAACTGAAGTTGACATTGGAACCACTGCACACAGAAGGTGGGACTAGACTTGTATTCTAAATCTGAGTTTATTGACAGCAAACACACACACACACGCACGCACACATACACAAATCAACATTCTCCAGATGCTTCTTATTTAGGATATAATCCAAAAGAAGGAAATGTCATCAATTTGAAGAGAAAAGAATATAAGCAGGTGTCAAAAGCAGAAAATATCAGACTATAAAAGCAATTATTATAACCCATACTTTATGATGTAAAAATGAAGTTTCTAGAAATGTGTGGAAATACATGTTTTCAACAAGAGAGACAGAGAGAAAAGCTATAAATGGAAATTGAATGAAATTAAATATCTAAAAACTATAACATTTAAATATAAATTCACTTATTGGGTTCAGTAGTGGAGCAGAGGTAGGAGAGAAAATAATCAACAAATACGAAGATGGACTGATAGAAACCAGCTACTCTGCAGAGCAGAGACACATAATAAAAAATTGAAAAAAAAATGAACAGATACTCAGAGAACTGTGGAACATCATTAAAAGTTTTAATATTTGAGGAAGGTAGAAAGGGGGTAGGTGAAGAAAAAGAATTTAGAGAAATAATGGCTGAAAATTTGGTAAAAGACATACATGAACAGATTCAAAAATCTCAGCTGGTCCTCAAAAGGATAAATATAGGGAAAATCACACTCAGAATCATCAAAATAAAACTGCTCCAAAATGTAAAGAATAGGGGTGTCTGGGTGGCTCAATTGATTAAGCTACTGCCTTTGGCTCAGGTCTTGATTCCAGGGTCCATGGATTGAGCCCTGCATCTGGCTCCCTGTTCAGAAGGAGCCTGCTTCTCACTCTCCTGCTCTCCCTGCTTGTGCTCTCTCTCCCTCTCTGTCAAATAAATAAATAAGATCTTTTTAAAAAATGTAAAGAATAAATCTTGAAATGAGGCAGAAAAAATGATCCATTTATATGTAAGGGAAGTGTAATATTTCCTAGAACAAATGGAGAGCAGAAGGCTCTATAAAGAACTCTATCCTCAAAGGACTGAAACAAAAGAAATGTCAATACAGAGGTCTGTATTCATGGAAAATAGCTTCTACAAAAAAGTAAAATAGACATTTTCAGCTGAAGGAAAACTAAGAATGTGTTACCAGCAAACTGATCTAAAAGAAATACTCAAGAAAGTTTTTCAAACTAAAGGGAAACTTAACAGAGGGAAACTTGGAATGGAATGAAGGCAGAGCCACAGAAGTGGCATATATCTTAGTTAGAATAAACAATTTTCCCTTCTTAAATTTTTAAAAATATAAATAACATTTCAAAACAAACTATATATAAAATAAACAAACTATATATATGTGTGTATATATATATTTTTTATGATGTTTTTATGTATGTAGATCTAATACATATGCTGTAAAGGGACTCTCTAGTTGTAAGATTTCTACATTTTAGCTGAAGTGGTAAAATATTAACTCTGAAGAAGTTATAAAATCCTGGTATATATATATATATATATTGTGTTTCTCAGAGAAAATATTAAAAACAATAGAAAGAAGAAAAAATAAAACATAAATAGATAAATTAAAATTAAAGGCTAAAAATTGTCCAACAAAAGATGGGAAGTTGGGAAAAGAAGATCAAAAACAAGAAAGAAGACAACAAAAACCAAAAAGTAAAATAGTGAGCCCAAATCCAACCATTTCAATAACTACAGTAAAAGCAAATAGTCTAAACACACTAAAAGACAAAGATTGTCCATGCAAAATTACAATATCCAGTGATGTACAGCCTTTAAAAACTAAATTATAGTACTATAAGTAAATTAAAGGTAACAGCATGAGGAAAGTAGGTAAACATTAATCAAAGGAAGATTAATAGCTATGTTAGTTGCAGAAAAAGTAAATTTCAAGAAAACTCATTAGCTAGGATAACTAGATTTTATAATGATCAAAGTGGTAAATGCATCAAGACATAATAATTCTAAGTACTTACACAGAAGTTCAAAAGACATGAAATACAAACTGAGGAAGCTGAAAAAGAAAGTAAATATATCCAC
Source organism: Mustela putorius furo (assembly GCF_011764305.1). Lineage (NCBI taxonomy): Eukaryota > Metazoa > Chordata > Mammalia > Carnivora > Mustelidae > Mustela > Mustela putorius. Next base: position 47,769 of record NW_025421458.1, read on the forward strand.
AATTACACATGGAGACATCCACATTCCTCTCTTCATGATCAATAGTTTGATACAAAAGAGACACAAGATTTTAGAAGGCCAAGTAACATCATCAACATAATTTATCCGACTGACCTGTAGCAGTTATGCCTAACAACAGCAGAATACACATTCATTTTGAATGTACATGGAATATTCACCAAGGTGGATATCATACACTATAAGACAAGCCCTAACAAATTTAAACAGAATAAAATTACACAAACTATATTTCAAACCATAATAAATTGAACTCAAAATTAATAAGAAAATTGTACATGGAAAATGCCCAAATACTGGATATTAAGCTACATTCATCTAAAGCTTTCATTGATCTAAAACTCATTCCAGGACCTTCACACTTATTCTGAGTAAAAACAAACAAACAAACAAACAAACAAAAAAATCCATGCCTGTTGCCTTATTTTGCATGGCTAATTCTAATTTACATAAGAAGTATCATTTAAGCTTTATTTTCTCAATACATCTTCTCTGGTCACCATGGAATGAAAGTTGTGTCTTCCTTACTTCCATAGTGTTCTATGTAATTAAATGTTAGGGCATTTTGTTGGACCCTCATATTTCAACCTAGAGGCCAATCTCTTCATAGAATAACATCACAAACAATAATAGAAAAATAAAATGTAGGGGGGAGGAGTCAAGATGGCGGAGAAGTAGCAAGCTGAGACTGCTTCAGCTAGCCGGAGATCAGATAGATAGCTTATCTAAAGATTGCAAACACCTGAAAATCCATTGGCAGATCGAAGAGAAGAAGAACAGCAATTCTGGAAACAGAAAAACAACCACTTTCTGAAAGGTAGGACCGGCGGAGAAGTGAATCCAAAGCGACGGGAAGATAGACCCCGGGGGGAGGGGCCGGCTCCCGGCAAGCAGCGGAGCAACCGTGCACAAAATCAGGACTTTTAAAAGTCTGTTCCGCTGAGGGACATCGCTCCAGAGGCTAAACCGGGTGAAGCCCACGCAGGGTCAGCGTGGCCTCAGGTCCCGCAGGGTCACAGAAGGATCGGGGGTGTCTGAGTGTCGCAGAGCTTGCGGGTATTGGAACGGGAAAGCCGGCTACAGAGACAGAGCTGACAGTAAGCTCGCAGCTCCGTGTTACCTTGAACCAGTCGCAGGCTCGGTGAGCTCGGAGCTCGGCCGGAGGTCAGGCAGACGGGAGTAACTGGGCGCTATTCTCTGAGGGCGCACTGAGGAGTGGGGCCCTGGGCTCTTGGCTCCTCCGGGCCGGAGACCAGGAGGCCGCCATTTGTATTCCCGTCCTCCGGAACTCTACGGAAAGCGCTCAGGGAACAAAAGCTCCTGAAAGCAAACCTGAGCGGATTACTCACCACGGCCCCGGGTAAGGGCGGTGTAATTCCGCCTGGGGCAAAGACACTTGAGAATCACTACAACAGGCCCCTCCCCCAGAAGATCAACAAGAAATCCAGCCGAGACCAAGTTCACCTACCAAGGAGTGCGGTTTCAATACCAAGGAGAGCAGCAGAATTCCAGAGGAGGAGAAAGCCAAGCACGGAACTCATGGCTTTTTTCCTGTGATTTTTTTTAGTCTTGCAGTTAATTTAATTTTTTCTTTTTCATTTTTTTTTTCTCGCCTTCGGGTAAAATTTTTTTTTAACTGTTACCTTTTTCTTTTTTAACGATTTTTTACTAGTTTATCTAATATATATATTTTTTATTTTTTACATTTTTCTTAGGTGTTTTCTTTTTTAAAAAATTCTTTTCTTTTCTTTTTTTTTTTCTTTTCTTTTTGTTTTTTTTTTTTCTTTCTTTCTTCCTTTTTGAACCTCTTTTTATCCCCTTTCTCCCCACTCACGATTTTGGATCTCTTCTAATTGGGTTAAAGCATATTTTCCTGGGGTTGTTGCCACCCTTTTAGTATTTTACTTGCCCCTTCATTTACTCTTATCTGGACAAAATGACAAGACGTAAAAATTCAACACAAAAAAAAGAACAAGAGGCAGTACCGAAGGCTAGGGACCTAATCAATACAGACATCGGTAATATGTCAGATCTAGAGTTCAGAATGACAATTCTCAAGGTTCTAGCCGGGCTCGAAAAAGGCATGGAAGATATTAGAGAAACCCTCTCGAGAGATATAAAAGCCCTTTCTGGAGAAATAAAAGAACTAAAATCTAACCAAGTTGAAATCAAAAAAGCTATTAATGAGGGTGCAATCAAAATGGAGGCTCTCACTGCTAGGATAAATGAGGCAGAAGAAAGAATTAGTGATATAGAAGACCAAATGACAGAGAATAAAGAAGCTGAGCAAAAGAGGGACAAACAGCTACTGGACCACGAGGGGAGAATTCGAGAGATAAGTGACACCATAAGACGAAACAACATTAGAATAATTGGGATTCCAGAAGAAGAAGAAAGTGAGAGGGGAGCAGAAGGTATACTGGAGAGAATTATTGGGGAGAATTTCCCCAATATGGCAAAGGGAACGAGCATCAAAATACAGGAGGTTCAGAGAATGCCCCTCAAAATCAATAAGAATAGGCCCCACACCCCGTCACCTAATAGTAAAATTTACAAGTCTCAATGACAAAGAGAAAATCCTGAAAGCAGCCCGGGAAAAGAAGTCTGTAACATACAATGGTAAAAATATTAGATTGGCAGCTTGACTTATCCACAGAGACCTGGCAGGCCAGAAAGAGCTGGCATGATATTTTCAGAGCACTAAACGAGAAAAACATGCAGCCAAGAATACTATATCCAGCTAGGCTATCATTGAAAATAGAAGGAGAGATTAAAAGCTTCCAGGACAAACAACAACTGAAAGAATTTGCAAATACCAAACCAGCTCTACAGGAAATATTGAAAGGGGTACTCTAAGCAAAGAGAGAGCCTACAAGTGGTAGACCAGAAAGGAACAGAGACCATATACAGTAACAGTCACCTTACAGGCAATACAATGGCACTAAATTCATATCTCACAATAGTTACCCTGAATGTGAATGGGCTAAATGCCCCTGTCAAAAGACACAGGGTATCAGAATGGATAAAAAAACAAAACCCATCTATATGTTGCCTCCAAGAAACACATTTTAAGCCCGAAGACACCTCCAGATTTAAAGTGAGGGGGTGGAAAAGAATTTACCATGCTAATGGACATCAGAAGAAAGCAGGAGTGGCAATCCTTATATCAGATCAATTAGATTTTAAGCCAAAGACTATAATAAGAGATGAGGAAGGACACTATATCATACTCAAAGGGTCTGTTCAACAAGAAGATTTAACAATTTTAAATATCTATGCCCCCAACGTGGGAGCAGCCAACTATATAAACCACTTAATAACAAAATCAAAGAAACACATCAACAATAATACAATAATAGTAGGGGACTTTAACACTCCCCTCACTGAAATGGACAGGTCATCCAAGCAAAAGATCAGCAAGGAAATAAAGGCCTTAAACGACACACTGGACTAGATGGACATCACGGATATATTCAGAATATTTCATCCCAAAGCAACAGAATACACATTCTTCTCTAGTGCACATGGAACATTCTCCAGAATAGATCACATCCTGGGTCCTAAATCAGGACTCAACCGGTATCAAAAGATTGGGATCATTCCCTGCATATTTTCAGACCACAATGCTCTAAAGCTAGAACTCAACCACAAAAGGAAGTTTGGAAAGAACCCAAATACATGGAGACTAAACAGTATCCTTCTAAAGAATGAATGGGTCAACCGGGAAATTAAAGAAGAATTGAAAAAAATCACGGAAACAAATGATAATGAAAATACAACGGTTCAAAATCTGTGGGACACAACAAAGGCAGTCCTGAGAGGAAAATATATAGCGGTACAAGCCTTTCTCAAGAAACAAGAAAGGTCTCAGGTACACAACCTAACCCTACACCTAAAGGAGCTGGAGAAAGAACAAGAAAGAAACCCTAAGCCCAGCAGGAGAAGAGAAATAATAAAGATCAGAGCAGAAATCAATGAAATAGAAACCAAAAAACAATAGAACAAATCAACGAAACTAGGAGCTGGTTCTTTGAAAGAATTAATAAAATTGATAAACCCCTGGCCCGACTTATCAAAAAGAAAAGAGAAAGGACCCAAATAAATAAAATCATGAATGAAAGAGGAGAGATCACAACTAACACCAAAGAAATACAAACTATTATAAGAACATACTATGAGCAACTCTACGGCAATAAATTTGACAATCTGGAAGAAATGGATGCATTCCTAGAAACATATAAACTACCACAACTGAACCAGGAAGAAATAGAAAGCCTGAACAGACCCATAACCAGTAAGGAGATTGAAACAGTCATTAAAAATCTCCAAACAAACAAATGCCCAGGGCCAGACGGCTTCCCGGGGGAATTCTACCAAACATTTAAAGAAGAACTAATTCCTATTCTCCTGAAACTGTTCCAAAAAATAGAAATGGAAGGAAAACTTCCAAACTCATTTTATGAGGCCAGCATCACCTTGATCCCAAAACCAGACAAGGATCCCACCAAAAAAGAGAGCTATAGACCGATATCCTTGATGAACACAGATGCGAAAATACTCAACAAAATACTAGCCAATAGGATTCAACAGTACATTAAAAAGATTATTCACCACGACCAAGTGGGATTTATTCCAGGGCTGCAAGGTTGGTTCAACATCCGCAAATCAGTCAATGTGATACAACACATCAATAAAAGAAAGAACAAGAACCATATGATACTCTCAATAGATGCTGAAAAAGCATTTGACAAAGTACAACATCCCTTCCTGATCAAAACTCTTCAAAGTGTAGGGATAGAGGGCACATACCTCAATATCATCAAAGCCATCTATGAAAAACCCACCGCAAATATCATTCTCAATGGAGAAAAACTGAAAGCTTTCCCGCTAAGGTCAGGAACACGGCAGGGATGTCCATTATCACCACTGCTATTCAACATAGTACTAGAGGTCCTAGCCTCAGCAATCAGACAACAAAAGGAAATTAAAGGCATCCAAATCGGCAAAGAAGAAGTCAAATTATCACTCTTCGCAGATGATATGATACTATATGTGGAAAACCCAAAAGACTCCACTCCAAAACTGCTAGAACTTATACAGGAATTCAGTAAAGTGTCAGGATATAAAATCAATGCACAGAAATCAGTTGCATTTCTCTACACCAACAGCAAGACAGAAGAAAGAGATATTAAGGAGTCAGTCCCATTTACAATTGCATCCAAAACCATAAGATACCTAGGAATAAACCTAACCAAAGAGACACAGAATCTATACTCAGAAAACTATAAAGTACTCATGAAAGAAAGTGAGGAAGACACAAAGAAATGGGAAAATGTTCCATGCTCCTGGATTGGAAGAATAAATATTGTGAAAATGTCTATGCTACCTAAAGCAATCTACACATTTAATGCAATTCCTATCAAAGTACCATCCATCTTTTTCAAAGAAATGGAACAAATAATTGTAAAATTTATATGGAACCAGAAAAGACCTCGAATAGCCAAAGGGATATTGAAAAAGAAAGCCAACGTTGGTGGCATCACAATTCCGGACTTCAAGCTCTATTACAAAGCTGTCATCATCAAGACAGCATGGTACTGGCACAAAAACAGACACATAGATCAATGGAACAGAATAGAGAGCCCAGAAATAGACCCTCAAATCTATGGTCAACTAATCTTCGACAAAGCAGGAAAGAATGTCCAATGGAAAAAAGACAGCCTCTTCAATAAATGGTGCTGGGAATATTGGACAGCCACATGCAGAAAAATGAAATTGGACCATTTCCTTACACCACACACAAAAATAGACTCAAAATGGATGAAGGACCTCAATGTGAGAAAGGAATCCATCAAAATCCTTGAGGAGAACACGGGCAGCAACCTCTTCGACCTCTGCCGCAGCAACATCTTCCTAGGAACAACGCCAAAGGCAAGGGAAGCAAGGGAAAAAATGAACTACTGGGATTTCATCAAGATCAAAAGCTTTTGCACAGCAAAGGAAACAGTTAATAAAATCAAAAGACAACTGACAGAATGGGAGAAGATATTTGCAAACGACATATCAGATAAAGGACTAGTGTCCAGAATCTATAAAGAACTTAGCAAACTCAACACTCAAAGAACAAATAATCCAATCAAGAAATGGGCAGAGGACATGAACAGACATTTCTGCAAAGAAGACATCCAGATGGCCAACAGACACATGAAAAAGTGCTCCATATCACTCTGCATCAGGGAAATACAAATCAAAACCACAATGAGATATCACCTCACACCAGTCAGAATGGCTAAAATCAACAAGTCAGGCAATGACAGATGCTGGCGAGGATGCAGAGAAAGGGGAACCCTCCTACACTGTTGGTGGGAATGCAAGCTGGTGCAGCCACTCTGGAAAACAGCATGGAGGTTCCTCAAAATGTTGAAAATAGAACTGCCCTATGACCCAGCAATTGCACTATTGGGTATTTACCCTAAAGATACAAATGTAGTGATCCAAAGGGACACATGCACCCGAATGTTTATAGCAGCAATGTCCACAATAGCCAAACTATGGAAAGAACCTAGATGTCCATCAACAGATGAATGGATCAAGAAGATGTGGTATATATACACAATGGAATACTATGCGGCCATCAAAAGAAATGAAATCTTGCCATTTGCAACAACGTGGATGGAACTAGAGCGTATCATGCTTAGCGAAATAAGTCAAGCAGAGAAAGACAACTATCATATGATCTTCCTGATATGAGGAAGTGGTGATGCAACATGGGGGCTTAAGTGGGTAGAAGAAGAATAAATGAAACAAGATGGGATTGGGAGGGAGACAAACCATAAGTGACTCTTAATCTCACAAAACAAACTGAGGGTTGCCGGGGGGAGGGGGTTTGGGAGAAGGGGGTGGGATTATGGACATTGGGGAGGGTATGTGCTTTGGTGAGTGCTGTGAAGTGTGTAAACCTGGTGATTCACAGACCTGTACCCCTGGGGATAAAAATATATGTTTATAAAAAATTAAAAATTAAAAAAAAAAAAAAAAGATTTTCTCTTTCTCTCCCTCTGCCCCTCCCCCTAAAAAAAAAAAAAAAAAAAAAAAGAAAAAAAAAAGAAAAAGAAAATGTAAGCACCAAAATCTGATACCAGTTACCACTTTCCCAATCACTTGGCCCAGCAAACAAAAAACTTCTCTTTCTTTAGAAACAGGTAGATGAGATCTTCATTACTTATAATTTATTATTTTATTTTCATGTTAGTTCAATTGCTTGTTTTCCCTAGAACACTCTAAACTTCATGAGGAAGAAGACATCTATCTTACTCACCCTTTCACCTAGCCAAGTGCCCACCAGCAGTTTGTTTTTACCATCTGCTGCTTCTTCATTAGTGGTCGGAGCCACTAGTGCTCTGGGGCAACTTAGAAGAATCAAGGAAAGTCCAGCGCATAGAATCTTTGGAGAGATGATGATGATGATGATGATGATGATGATGATGATGATTTTTGGTGTCCTTGGACGTCAAAGAAACTGTTCAAAATGATGATCCACGTAGCTCTAAAATACCCATATCATAACCCTGTCTGCAAAGCCAGTTTCTCCATGCAACGCCCTATTGTCTTGAGACATCCCATATCACATTTTTTTGTTTGTATCTTATCTCCTTGTCCAGTATTAACAAAGTATTTCCAGAAGGCAGAGCATTTCTTATTTGTTCTCCCTATATCTACTATAGCCATACTCAGCAGGAATATAACTGCCCCTAGCAAAGAAGTGTCTGCAGAAAAGAAAATACACTCAGGAAATGCATTATGTGAGCAAAGACATTTCACTTTGGGGAAATTCAGACTTCACACTTATACAAGGTATATGGAAGGGAATGGCTTCAAATTAATCCACCTCAACAAGCAGGATACCAAGATGGTTCAGTTAATACAAGTTTCACAGCCAATGAAGCTTCCACCAACGTATTCTGGAAAAACAGTAACTTTTATAAATAAATATAGGTGAATAAAAGTACATTTTTTCTTGTAACTATTTTAAAGGCATCCAATAATTGAGACGTAGGAAACATCTACTGAGAGTCAATAGCAGAACCAGAATCAATAAGGAAAAAAAAATGGTGTATCCAGTATGACACAACCATATTGCATCATTTTCGTGAAAGTAATATGAAATCACTTTTCACCCTCAGCATTAATATACTTGCTCAATTGATACCTTATGAAATTTTATATAAACCTTAAAACATGACTTAGGAAGTATGTAAATATTATCTCCTACCCTTGTCCCCCTCCTCCATATAATTACCATAATTTGGTGGTGAGGGAAATCTTCTAAAATATCCCTGAAGAAAACAAAGGCATGCAATATAATTTGTGAACATATTGCATTAATATCAGTTAAAACAAGGATCTGATTAATGTGGCTTAAGAATCTCAGACAATTTATTGAGCAGCTTGCTGATTACAATCTATGATGCTTTCCCTGTCCTGTGTAGATATTGATTTGATAGATAAAGTGGGAGCAATTTTTCTTTTGGAATGCTGACATTAATGGCCACTGAACTCTCATTGACAACAGTAGTGAGCCACATTTATTGGAACTCCAGAAGTTCTTTCAGTTATTTTTCCCTTCTCTTTTGTTCCCCTCCCCCCTTTTCTCTTCCTTCTTATGATTTCCACCTTTTAAGGATGATGGGAAACCTAGAGGAACGTAAGCCAGGATTTTAGCCTTTCTTTGAAAGACAAGATTAATTAAAAAAAAAAAAAAAAAAAGGAGGGGGAAGGGGGTTAAGATACTGCTTCCAGGGTTTATCATATGAAAATCTTGGTTAAATCGGAGTTCACAGTTGTTTTGTTTCTCCATTGTTTGAAATCATTTCCTTATTTTCACCAAGTCATACACCAGGGTTCATGATGTTGCTGACAACATCCATTAAGCTATAAGTGTTCTCTTGGAAAAGGAATTCTCTCAAAGCCAGGGAAAGCAGGAAAGAAATATGCGTATCTCCCGTTTCTCATCATATCGGGGCATCTGTTAAACAAGACGTTTCAGTGAAGACACCATGCTTTCCATGAGTTCCCCATCTTATATGAAAAAGTATAAGAAATTATCTTTGTCAATGGAAGAATAAATAAGCTGACAGTAAACTTGGATGTTTGCTGTCAGCTATTTGCAGGAGACTATTGGGAATGTCAGTTGCCCAGCTCTTGCAGCATTTGGGCCTGAATAGTATTGTTTTCAACCCTGCCAGAAAGAAAAAAATTTCAGTTTCTTGAGAAGCTGAGCCTGACTATGTCAGCTCTCATTGAGAGGAGAGCATCTCAGGTAGCTCAACAACTTGGCAACCCGGAGTGGGACCCTAGGGTCACTTTCAGAAAATTTTATTTTCCTTATATAAGAAAATAAAACAGAAGACATATATAATTTATACATGCTTAGGTATAACATATCACAATCACATAATGTTTATCATGTTTACAACATGTATATTATAGATGTGCATATGTATATAATGAGCATGATATGTGTAATATAATTGTGTGCTTATATGTGCATATACACACCATGTCGATGGGTTATTTACTAAAAACAAATGTTATCTAGGCACTTCATTGAAGGCCTTTATGTTTTAATAGACATGGCATAAACTGGGGAATCAAATGTGTTCAAGTGTGAATATTTACTCTGCCTCTATGGGAGACCTATGGAGACTTGTGTTTTCTGAGCCTCAATCTGATAATAAATTAATGACAATCATAACTTCTCTGCAGAGTATCTTGAGGTCTCAAAATAGTAACTGTAAAGCACTTAGTATACTATCTCACAGAGTAAAACACTGGCATCTCCAGGTTATTACTGTAATATATTTCAAGAAATTGTTAATTTAACAGAGAATCAACTTCACTCAGTAATTTAATCAAGAATAATTTGTTATAATCCATAATATTACAGTTTACTTGGAGATAGAAAGATGAAAAGGCCAGAGGCCCTAACTCTAGTGGCTTACACTCTAGGGTGGCTACCATGACCATGAAGGGCATGATTCTGTAGCAGGTGAACAGTGGTATTAGATACTAATTGAAATCTACCTGCCCCCAGAAGTTTTTGGTTTGGTTTGGTTTTGACTTTGTTTTTAAATAGTGCAGAGAATATGAGTATAGATAGTTTTCCCTTGAATTATATAGGAGACCTCATGCTAGCCATGAGAGTCTTTAAGTGGAGGAAGAGTGGTGTGCTAGTTTGGAGGTCTCTACCTAGAGAGGCATGTGAATGGAGAGGGAGCTTTGGGGTCCCTTTGTGTAAATATATCATTCTATAAGAAAGGTTATTCTCTTGCCTTTCTTCACCATCCTATCAATTAGGTGCATAGGGCTCAACTGGTTCCCCTTTCTAAAGAAAGGGAGGAGGTCCCCAAGGAATCACCTATAAAGTATAAATGAGGATGCAGAAGGAAAGTTAATTTCTCATATTCTGGTTAAGAAATACATTCACAGGTGCCTGGGTGGCTCAGTTGGTTAAGTGGCAGCTCTTAGTTTCGGCTCAGGTCATGTCCTGGGATCAAGCTCTACATCCGGCTTCATGCTCAGTGCAGAGTCTGTTTTAGATTTTTTCTTCCTCTCTCCCCATCCCTCCCTTACCCTCCCTGCTCCCACATTCTCTCTCTCTCTTTCTCAAATACATAAATAAAATCTTTAAAAAAAAGATATGTGTGTGGGGGAGGGATGGCTTAAATTCTTGAGTATATTATCTTATGAAATCGGAATGGAAAAACATGAGTTTGTAATAAAATACAACTCAGAGAAAGAAACGTTTGATAGAGTACAGTTAGCAACAAGTATAAGAAAATTAAAATAATTTTATGATGATAATCCCAATAATTCAACCTGCTCAGTTAGACAGTTGTATTTATAACACACTAAAGTAAGTATAAGCATAAAGATATGCAGAGTTTTATTGTTGAACCGTTGTGTAATAGAAGGCCTCCTACATTAGTTAAAGCCCATCCAAAATTTTAACACAGAAGTAGGCATTATATAATCAAATCTAGCTTGGAAGAATATTATAGATCATTTCAAGGAAAAGATGAACTAAAGAACTGAAACAAGAAACAGACAATGACAAATTGTGTTGCATAATTTGCTACATTTATTATCTGTGATACGTTTTCTCTTCATCCTAGTAAATCACAGATAAGGGAAATTAAGCTATTTCTCACACACTCATAAACAAGATGGAATTATTTTCTCCCACATGGAATGAAGCACTTTGCAGTAATCTTTTCTTCTTGCCCCAGAGTAAAAGTAAAACAGTAATTTTGTTCCAATCTTTTTCTAATAGGAGGAATCTTTGGGTAGATATCCAGTTGGAATGGAGAGCTAGAACACTTGTCAAAATGTTTTATTTACTCTGCTTTTACTTAAATTATATAAAGATTTTGGTGGGGGTGGGAGGGGTGTGGTCTTTCATTGAATACCAATGGAAATAAAGCAGTAAATTACCCTGCAAACCATTTATATACATTGTATATAACCCACTGAACATAGATGACAGCGCTTTGCTTTGAAGATCTATTATTTGCTTCCAAATTTGTTCTCAATGTATTAGTTCGTTCAAAAATAATTATTAACTAGAACGTCTCAAAATTATTACAATAAGCCTTGGAGGTAAAAGGTCAAACAAAGTCGATACTACCCTTGTGTACGAAATGTAAATGATGGAAGTAGATTTAATTTCTTTCAGGAGCAGAGTGAGAGATACTTTTGTTTTCCTTTAGAATCTTTCTCAACCATCACAAATCACTTCCCCAAAGCAGTGATGTGCTGACTGATGTATTAATACCAAATGGCCTGCTCGCTACTGACAGAGGGTGTAGGGCAATGAGGGCGTCTAGTTCTCATTTGCTCATTTATTGTTGATAAGGAGACCACACAATGTGCTAGTCATCTATGCAGCAGTGAGGGTTCATTCAGATTTTAAATTCCTCTATAAGCTTCTCTTGTCAAAGAGAATTATAATATGTGGTCCACGATCATGGTCACTTTGATGCCTGTGAGTAAGCTGTGTTCAATACAAGTGTGAAGTTCCTTTAGACATCCATATATATATATATATATATATATATATATATATACACCACTGTTTTGTACCTGTGAATATATGATTAGTTCAGTGGAAAGAAAAAAATGATAATGTTTATGAATGCTACAGAAAAAATCTACCTTGACAAACTATTGCAATTTTCAAGGAACACTGTGTTAATGGAATATTGGGGGGCGAGGTGGGGAAGGAAAGAAAGAAAGAAAGAAAAAGGGAGGGAAAGAGGCAGGGAGTGGGAGAGGGAGGAAGGAAGGAAGGAAGGAAAAGGGAGAGAAAAGAAAGAAAGAAAATTCTTTCAGTGAAATTCCTCCATTCCAAGTCACATTAAGTTGAATTTGAAATAATTCATAGTAGCTTCTGTCGTTAGAGTAAAATAGCACCACCACTAAAATTAACACTAGCATATAAGTAAACACTGGCAACAGGAGAGAAATTTTAGTGTTTATGAATGAGGCATGAAAAAGACTATAATTTTGGCTAAAATGTTCAGAGGAGGAAACCACATGATCCATACAGCTCCCCCAGTAAAACCAGTAGTTTCTCTAAAGTAGGCTGATTGCATTGAGATCCCTAAATTTAGGTTGACAATTTTTCCAATCACCACGTTGCTCTCCCCCAGAAGAAGCTATTTTTTAAAAAATAATAATAATTGTGTAGAATACTAACAAAAAATTAAATTGCATCTCTTCCAATCATATTAGTCAGTGGCATGAAAATATGTCCATGGCATGAAAATATGTCCACTCTTTTGAGACCATATTTATTTTGCCAAAAGATACTGCAAAAGAGAGACAAAGTAGTGTTTAGTTATCTTTATGAAAGAAAAGAAATTCTTAAAAATATATTAGAATATTCTTATCCTTATTAGGAACAGAATAAGCTAAGAATGTTGAAAGTATTACTGGGATTCTGCATAGTTACCTCCATTAATAAAGCAGTTGGAAAATAAAGTTTACCATTCATTACCATAAGAAGAATTTTCTCATATCTGATATTATCTGCACAATATGTTGTCCAGAAAAGGTAGGCAACCCTGAAGTACAGAATTTGTTCTGCAGCTATATTCTGGTTTTCTTTTTTTTTTTTTTAATTTTACTTATTTATTTGATAGACAGATCACAAGTAGGCAGAGAGGCAGGCAGAGAAAGAGGAGGAAGCAGGATCCTGGGATCATAACCTGAGGCGAAGGCAGAGGCTTTAACCCACTGAGCCACCCAGGTGCCCCCATATTCTGGTTTTCCAGTGTACAATTTGGTGAATTACAGTTTTGATTTTTAAAATTATTTAAATTGAGTACACTTAATTTCTTGTTTTCCTCTCACATAAACTGTACTTTAAATGCTATTAATAGATCCTATTTATAGATCCTATAGATGCTATATATATATTCAATTTTCTTAATGAGAAAATCTATAGATGTGTTTGGTAAATATATGAGTTCATAAATCAAAGATTTAAGTTGAAAATTAAAATAAAGAATAGAAGATGATTCATATATTTCCATTAAGTTGGCTCCTTAATATTTAACATAATATAAAAAGGATCTTCAAACTGATAATTCATGATTTAGTGGAAATATCAATTCTATGCTAAGGTGCTGAGGCTTGATTTTTTAAGGGAAAAAGAATGAAAGTGCTGGAGAAGTTAATCTTAACATCAGCAGTGGGAGTCAGGGAGAGTGTTCAAATTAAAGGTGAGAGACTATCCGCAAGTTATTACAATAGTCAGAAGAAAACAGTTAAGAAGATCTACCCTGGGGGTAGAAGCTGTGGGAATGGAAAGAAAAGCACAGATGTAGAAAGATGCGGAGATAAAAGAACCAGCATGGATGGGAGTTGAAGCCTGATTACACAGTTGTAAGAGACAGGGAGGAACGAGAGACACTGCTGGGGTTCCCAGCTTGAGTTACTTGAAGTAGGATATTCAGGGAGAATTCTTGAGCTTGTGTGTACATTGGCACAGCTCCTGGGAATGCTGATGCTCATGTCACAGAATTATTGTAGCGGTTGAATCTGTCCCTTTGAAGATACAGAAACAAGCTTAAAACTGATAAATGAGATGGTATTTTTTTTTAAAAAAAGGTATGCAGTTATTAAAGTATAATTACCTTTCAGGGAAAGCAAAGGAAATGTAGAATTTGGATTGGTAAGTGGTGGGAACAAGCACGGGGATAAACAAATTCCATTAAAGATGTCTTTTGTTTCAAAAATATCAAGTAAAATCTGAGAATGTGTTATAGATTTGTCCTGGGAAATTGGTCTCAAACAGAGGTTGACTTCATAAACCTTCTACCAGCATATACATTTATATCTAACTTGCAAATCAAGCTCAGATCTTAGAAACACCACTGCGGTCTTCTTCGAGGGGTTTCTGAACACTGCTGTGAGGTATCTAGTCAGCCACAGTGGCTGTACGATGAAAAATTCTGCATTTGAACAGTCAAGCAGGTGCGGAGAAGAATCCGGCGGCCCTTAACACTACTAATTATTAAATGAGAAAAATAGTTGGAAGCTTAAGTCATTCGAGAAATATAAAACTTACATACACTAAACCTCAATCCATTTTTTTCCCTGTTGTAAATGAGTTAACCTAATGCAGTTACACATGGTTTTCTGAATTCCGTGGCCCTGTGGGTGTGCCTCATTTCTAATAAGGCATATGGCCTTGATCCTCACATGGCTGTGCATCAGGAAGCCTAACACGGGAGCAGTTGCTGTTAATTTAGAATTTATGCCCTGCTTACTTGCAGAAAAGATTTGATTTGGTGGGGAAAAAATAAAACACAACATTAAACAGAAACACACTCACATGTGTGTCAAATATATATCAAAGCCATAGAGACATAAATATTACATTCCAATGGAATAACTGAAGCACTGCAGTCTCCATGAAGACCCAGCACAGGCCCCCGGGGGGGTTTACACCATGTCCTGAAAGGGAGAGGAATATCAATCTTTATCTTCTTGGCTTTTCTTGTTCATTAATAGCCCCAGTCCTGCTAGCGTTGCCATTACTACAATTAATAGCAGAAGAATTACTAGTGCACGTCTTATTTCCTCATTTGGAGAAGGAAACACAAACCACATTTTATACATATTGTAAACACATAGAATGTTATAACATCAGGATATATTACTGATGAATATAATTAAACACTTGAGTGAACAGAATAATGCTCAACAACAGATGACCCCCAAGGAAATGTTCCATTCCATTGAAAAGCACATAATTTTTACAAAGAATAAAGAGACTCATAGACATTGTTTCCTTTTTTACCCACTTCAAGTATTTGGAAAATATTTTAATGATGCAAAAAGAAGAGGGAAGGAGAAATAATATAATAACTATACTTACCTATAACCTAATTATATCAAATCTTAATTTTTTATCTTCTAATCATTTCTTTAAAAATTAAGCCTTAGACATGCATCTGAGAAATCTTTCATCACTTTTTTCTTTCACTTCTAACGATAATCGATCACCTAAGAGGCACTTGATATTGTCATCACATTTTGTGTACTTCTCAACAATAAGCTTAGTTTGCATTATTTTAAAAATCTACATAAATTATATTATATGTCTACAGCATCTTTTCACACTCTACATTGTTTTTGAGATTAATAGTCGTTGGTACAGTAGTTCCCCCTTATCCACGGGAGATGCGTTTTTAAGATCTTCAGTGGATGCCTGAAGTCACAATAGTACCGGACTCTGTATAAACTGTGTTTTTTTCCCTATGTATGATACCTACCATAAAGCCTTAAAGTTGGGGACAGTACTGATGAACAATAGTAATTAATAAAATAGAACAACTGTGACAAAGTAGTGTAATAAAAGATATGAGAATGTGGTCTCTCTCCCAAAGTACAGTACTGTGCTGACCCTTCTTTCAGTGATGATATGAAATTATATAATGCCTATGTGATGGGATGAATCGGGGTGGATGACATAGGCAAGCGACATGACATTGGGCTATATTTTCAGAAGGTGGGTTATCTGCTTTGGGACCATGGTTTGACTGCAGGTAACTGTAATCAAGGAAATAAAACGACAGGTAAGGAGACTACTGTGTATATATTTCCTAATACAGTTACCTTAACAACAATATAGTATCCCATGCTATGAAGATACCAAATATGATTTATTATTATTATTGTTTAGTGAAGTAGGCTCTATGCCCAATGTACAGCTTTACTCATGACCCTAAGTTGCATGCTTCACTGACTGAGCCACCAGGTGGCCCCCCCTATCCATTTTATATATTGGTGGACAATTGTATTCTAATTTTTGTTCAGTAATAAACAGCATTTCGATAAATGTTTTTGTACATGTCTTTTTTGCATGTACATTAAGGGTTTCTCTAAAAGTTGGGTCATCAAGACTTAATGTAGGTGAACTTGTCTATGCAGTGGCAAAGTTTTCTTCATAGTTAAAAATGATGTTCATCTATCTTTTTAAACAGTGATTAATGAGATTCTTACTGTTCTAAATCCTACAAAAAATGTAGTCATTTTAAAGAATTAAATTTTGCTATCGGGTTGATATTAAATGGTTTCATATTATGAAATTAATTTGCATTCCCTTCATTACCATCAATATGTACATTTTTTTTAGATTTTTATTTATTTATTTGATAGAGATCACAAGTAGGCAGAAGGCAGGCAGAGAGAGAAGGGGAAGCAGGCTCCCCGCCGAGCAGAGAGCCCGATGTGGGGCTCAATTCCAGGATCCCGAAATCATGACCCGAGCCGAAGGCAGAGGCTCAAACCACTGAGCCACCCAGGTGCCCCAATATGTACATTTTAAAAGATTTTATTTATTTATTTGAGAGAGAGACAGAGATCACAAGTAGGCAGAGAGGCAGGCAGAGAGAAAGGGGGAAGCAGGATCCCTGCTGAGCAGAGAGCTCGATGTGGGCTCGATCCCAGGACCCTGAGATCATCACCTGAGCCGAAGGCAGAGGCTTACCCCACTGAGCCACCTGGTGCCCCAATATGTACACTTTTTTAATATGTTCATTGGCCAGTTGGGTGTCCTTTACTGTGTAGTACTTACTTTGCTCATATCCTGCCTCATGTATCCATTGTGTGTCTTTCTGTACTCACATATATATTATGTAATATTATATTACATATATATGGGTTATTAAGGTTTTTGATTAATCTGTGGCTTCCTTTTTCACATTAAGTGTGATGTGCTTGGATTAAAAGACTTCTATTTGGTTATTTGTTTTGATTTTTGGTTAGATTATCTAAATGACAATGTAGTCAAATGTATCATTTTTAACTTTTTTAGTTTGTGTTTTTTATCTTATTTAATAAAGTTTTTTCAATCAGTCTTAAAGATCATATTCTATATATTTTTCTTAAAAAATTAAATGGGTATTTTTCACATTCAGAACTTAATCAGTTAGAAATTAGTATTTCTATATGGAGTAACATAGTCATGTCATGTTATTTCTTTCAATGGATCAAGGTCTTTTCCAGGGTCTAGTTATTCAGTAGATAAAGTGGAAAAGCATTTCCCTATTAAGTGTAATACTATTTGTGCACTATATCAAATTCCACACATACAAGACTGTCATTGTGATTCATGTATCTCTTTGTTTAGTATTGTGTGCCAAAATCACACTGTATTAATGATTTTCTCTAATATATTAATCTCTGATGATTTTCTCTAATGTTTTTCCTCTTCACTATTAGGACAGCTAAGAAATGAATGTCTCATAAAAGAAGGAAGCTTGGCTGTCTTTTTTTAAAAGATTTATTGATTAGAGGGAGAGAAAGATGTGGGGGAGAAGGGGCAGAGGTAGATGGGGAGAGAAAGTAATCTCAAGCAGACTCCACATTCAGCACAGAGCCCAACTTGGGATGAGCCCATGACCCGGATGATCCATGACCTGAGCTGAAATCAAGAGCTGGATGCTTAACAGACTGAGCCATCCAGGTGCCCCCAAACTTTCCTTCACTTTGAACACTAAACTTTGAATAGGGATAAAAAGATGTTCCTATTATAACTCATAATCGCAAATTCTCACCATATGTGTAATGACTGAATTCAAGACTGTAATGGCACAAAAAAACTAAAATTGAGAATCTAGCTTATTTCATTCACCTAAGGGCACTGGCAAAAGGAAATGCAAATATTCCACATAAGGAATTATTCAAATTAGGGGACAGAGTCAAGATGGCGGAGAGTAGGTTTAGCAGGCTGAGACTACTTCAGCTAGCCGGAGATCAGCTAGATAGCTTATCTAAAGATTGCAAACACCTGAAAATCCATCTGCAGATCGAAGAGAAGAACAGCAGCAATTCTGGAAACAGAAAAAACAACCACTTTCTGAAGGGTAGGACCAGCGGAGAAGCGAATCCAAAGCAACGGGAAGATAGACCCCGGGGGGAGGGGCCGGCGTTCCCCGGCAAGGCGGCGGAGCAAACCGCGCACAAAATCAGGACTTTTAAAAGTCTGTTCCGCTGAGGGACACCATCGCTCCAGAGGCTAAACCGGGGCGAAGCCCACGCGGGGTCAGCGTGGCCTTAGGTCCCGCAGGGTCACAGAAGTTTCGGGGGTGTCTGAGTGTCGCAGAGCTTGCGGGTATTGGAACGGGAAAAGCCGGTACAGAGACAGAAGCCGACAGTAAGCTCCCATCTCGGTGTTTACCTTGAACCGGGTCGCAGGCTCGGTGAGCTCGGACGCGCGGCCGGGAGGTCAGGCAGACGGGAGTAACTGGGCGCTGTTCTCTGAGGGCGCACTGAGGAGTTGGGCGCTGGCTTCTCGGCTCCTCCTCCGGGCCGGAGCCCCAAGGAGGCCGCCATTTTTGGATTCGCCCTTCACTCCAGAAACATCTACAACTCTAACGGATACTACGCTCAAGAACAAAAGCTCCTGAAAGCAAAAACCCGAACAGATTACTACTCACCCGCCCCCTGTTAAGGGCAGTATATTCTTTATGCCTGGGCAAAAGACACTTGAGAATCACCTACAACAGGCCCCTCCCCCAGCAAGATCAACAAGAAATCCCAGCGGAGACCAAGTTCAACACCTACCAAGGAGTGGCGGTTTCAATACCCAAGGAGAGCATAGCAGAATTCCCAGAGGAGGGAGAAAGCAAAGCACAGAACTCATGGCTTTTTTTCCTGTGATTTTCTT